>NC_134706.1:8194977-8494977 GCF_043290135.1 Rhipicephalus microplus | reverse complement strand
AGGTCGAGCCTCCTGGTACTGTCGTGGGCATACTGGACAGACACAACTAGATTGTCATAAGTTGGTAATCTGATGAGCCTTTCGAAGCGGTCATGCGTAATAATGGGCCCTAGTGAACCACAGTCCCAGAGAATGTGTTCCAATATGCATGCATTTTTGTTGCAGGCTTTGCATGTAATTTCTATTTCTTCCACTCTGTACCACTCCCAGATATGAACCGGTAAATAGTGCGATTTTGTAGTTGTCAAAGTGTTATGGCTTTGGTACGCTCAAGTTTGCGTGGGGATGCGAACGAATTCTGCTCAGTCCAGTGATTTCATTTTACGTGGTCAGTTTATTTGCGTGTAGTGGAATCAACCCACCGGAGTCTGGGCCATTTGTAAAAGCGTGCCACTTTCTTCCAGCAGCAGACATAAGCTGGTAATGACGAGTTGCAAGGGTGTAGAAGCGTAAGTGGCAAACGTAAGTGGCAAAAGGGTTGGGCACAGTTTTGCAACATACCCGCTGGTTCTGCCAATTGGACAGCTGCAGGAGCAGACGCTTGCTTAGCCCGTCCCCTCTGGGCACCGCCTCCACGTTGTGCCTTTTGTTGATGCTGCTGCGTTTGCTGCTGCGTTTGCTGCTCCTTAGCCTGCTTGCGCTGTGCTTCGGCATGTCGCTGCTCTTCTGCTTGCCTGTGTTGTTCATCGGCTCGTCTTTGCTGCATTGACTGAGCAAACGATGTCTCCCGATTCTCGTCATCTGAAAAGACAAACAAGGAGGGAAATGTCTGGGCACGGCTGGCTCGTTATGTCAGAAAGGTTTTAGATAAGAGAGATACTACAAAATTTCAAGCGAACACCCCAGCTTCATCAAGTGCCCCCTCCAATTTCATTCCGCAATTTCTAATTTCCATGCACATTCGGGAAAGTACCACAGCACCCTCCACTAAATGCTCGGCACCCTGGCCATGCCCCGCCCCCACTCATCCAACACTGGCCTGCATGAACTGCACTACACATTCTGCGTCACATTTATCACAAATATTCGATCCTTTGATTTTTTTTTTCCACACAATGATAGCACTCTTGACTTAGCGCTACACACCTGTGACAATTTTCATGGTTCCATGAGCAGAAGCAAGCATCCCCTTAGAGATCATTATTCCAGAGCGTGCCTATGATGCTGCATTTACAGGGGTGTAATAGCCGAAATACAATTCAAAGCAATTTTTAAAGCAGCAAAATGTTACTTTTGGAGATTTGCTAAATTTGATGGAAGGTATAGGGAAATTTTTTTTTTATCTCAAAAAGCCAAATTTGGAGCAGTATCAAAAAGAAGGCTTACATTTAGAAAAAAAGAAATGTACAATCCATTGAACATCCCCTAAATTGTGCAGAGTGAATATGAGAACTTCCATTTCAATAAAACTATTTTGAACCACTTCACTTGGCAAACAATGACCAGGTCCACATTAGCATTTGCCACGCCGTCAAATCCTTTGACAGACTGAGGGGATTTGCCAAGCTGGCGACCTCAAGGGTGCAAAAATAACAGGCGTACAGTTTTGTTTGATTTCTTTAGGCCAGCACAAATGTTACACAGTGCTCTAAACAGTTACCAGTAACTTTTTTAAATGTCCGAACATACTAGTGCTCACAATTATGCTGCGTATACATGAAGAAGCTGTGCTGTGTCCTGTGACCAGGGTTGCCAAATGTCAGAGCAAAAATAGCTAGATTGCAGGAAAGAAGTAGTCAGAAATAGCTAAAAAAATCCACCAAAGAGCTAAAAAATAGTTAAACTATTTTTTAAAACAATTTTCGACATAACTATGCAAGGCATGCATGAATGAAGAGAATAGTGTTTCTGCTTCGATTCTAATAATTTAGAGCATGTGGGGTTTTAGCAAAATGTCAAGGCTTGCACGTCCCTCGGAGGGGAGGTGGGAATGCGTCAGAGCTCTGTAAACGTCATAGATGTGTGAATATTCAAAAAATTTCAATAAGAAATCGAACACCGCATATTAAAAGGAAAGATTTTTTCGGACATTTCTTTTCGGACATTTCTTGAATAACCAGCACCGAGGAGGTGACCTCGGTGGAACAACACGCTGGAAGAACGACGATCACTTTCGTTGTTTAATTAGTGAATTGTCAAGGTGCCTCTAGTCCAAGGTGCATGCAAGATGCATGCAGGTCAGGCGACACAAAGGTCAAGGTTTAGTGAGAATAAGCTCTGCTCATCACTGGGTGAAGGATTTCTCGCTTTAATTTCCTGTGTCACTGAAGCGAATGTGTCTTCAATGCTCCATTATTTGCATCAGATTCCCATGATTCATTCGTGAAATATTGTTTGCCTTTCACGTCTTAGTCTGTGAGAAAGCTGACGAGAAACCTTAAAGTGGGCTTACATAAAGCTCACATTTAGCAATAAAAACAAAAAAAACTTAGAAGTCGCGCTTCCATAACCTTAAAAATGTGTGCGAGAGACTCTTCCTCGAAAATTGTAAAAGGGCAGAGGTATAAAGCTGTGGAAGTAAACGGCCATAACTCCTGCGGTACATATAATTATTGGCCGACATCAGCCATTGGCAGAGCATCATCCAAACCGCCATAACTCTGGCGGTAAATGTAATTATTGGTCAACATCGGCTATTGGCAGAGCATCATCCTTTGCCGCTGAATATGACGCTATGATGCAGATTTCTCAGCCACATCACTTGGAAAGCTGTATTCGTGGCATTTTTACTTGTGTGTGTCATGACATTTTGTCCCAAATTAGGAAGAATTAGAGTAGACGAAAAATCGTGCGTTTTGTCGGTGGCAGTTAATTAATTTTTCTTGCTCTTAATTCCTTTCAATTTTCGACAAAATCTACAGTTAAAAAACACAATGTCCCTTATATTTTCCTAGGATGAAATTACCGAGTTTCATATACAAGTATTTCTCGCTCAGCACTAATAATTCAGAAAATGTCAATACACTACAGCTATAGTTATTGAATATGGCTAAACTTGGAGCTAAATTTTGGATATAAATGCTAGAATAGCTACTCGTAGCTAACTGAAATTTTCAGTAGCTAGCAGAGTTTAAAAGTAGCTAAATTGGCAAGGCTGAGTGACCAATGCTAAAGGTCCCTTCCAGATCTTAAAACACTTTTGCGCACGTCACCAGTGTACTGCAGCGAAGGTGGCTGAAGCAGCATTCTGCACAGATGATAGAACAAGGCCGAGAAGTTTTCGAACAGCTACAATTCTGCCCCCACATTTTTTTATTTCTTTTTTTTTTTTTCACTGTGGAATTAGGTTTAAGGCACAACTTCAAACGTTACCTAGTCAAACATGCTTGCCAGGCACGTTTGACTAGATAAAGAAACACCGGCACACGCCCATTGGCCCGGCGAAGGCTGCACTTATCTATGACATGCGCCATTGGGGCTCTTCGATTTTCAGGCTTCTGGCAGCTCTCTAGCTAGAGGGTCAGTCAGCTAGTTCCGGTCTGGACAGGAAACAGTGTCGTGTTCGTGTGTGGGGAACCTGAGACAACCCGAAGCTGCCCGAAGATCGCAAAATCGAACGCTGGGACAGGCAGCGTAAACGTAAACAAACTCTACCGTCATGACAGCAAACGAAACAATGCGCCGCGTGTATATTGGTTTTTTTCTGCATTGTTCGCTTGTAAATACGTAGCTAAGCTCGTTAAAAAGCTGAAATAGTATCCTCAAGTGTACGCATCTGGGTACGACTTCGTACGCTCGCACGATCACTCGCCGCGTGCGCCAACGAAACAGCCAGCTGGCGCACGCCGCCTCGAGAACGATGCAAGGTGAGGTGCCACGACGGTGGTGGCTCAACGAGCTCACGTCTTTTTAGTACATGTAACAGTCACTGCACAACACGACGCGAAAGTGATTGTGTCCCCAAAAGCACTTGAAGATATATACCTGCTCAGCTATCGCATATCATATGTGGCCAACACACGTTGACCAACTTACGTTTTTGTCTGAAGTTTATGATATGCGCAGGTATCGGTACCACGAGTGCACGTCGCATATAAAATAAACATTTGCATGACACGTTCTCAACCCATTTTTAGAACTTGCCTTGGCCTGTTTTCCAGTCCCAAGTGGCACTTAATGAATGTCATGTATATCAGCTTTGATTCGACCTACTATGTTGTACGTACTGCGCTGCATTATTACGAAGAGGTGAAAAAAGAGAAAGCCAAGGATGAAATGGGCCACGAAAGAATGTATACATTTCTGAATCCATTCTCTCTTTTTTTTTTTTTCCCACGCCGCATCGCATATTATCATACCATATATGCAGGCTGATAGATAGAAATGGGTTCGCACGCTTTTCGCGACCAGTGAGCATCACCAACAGTCACGATCTGGGGCCTTCTATCACCATCGAAGATCAATCGAGTAGTGAGGACAGAGGTTCTAAGAGGTTCACGTACGCAAACATACGACAGAGCGAGCTAGTTCGATCACAATTGTCTTCGCTAAGTGCACAGAAAGCAGGCACAGCTTCACAAACGACTACTAGGAAAGAAAAAAATAGCTCTAAAGTTGTCTCTATGCGTGCGTACGAATGTGCACTAGGTACATAACCTTTAAGGCATGTGTACGACGCATTCAACAGGCAACAGTTCACCGCGTTGTTCACAGGAGGAAGCTTCACGGGAAACATAACAAATGAGATAAACAGTAGCTTCAAACACACGCCGCCACTTGTAATCGCCTTATCTCGCAAGGCGGAATAGGCTTTAGAAAATAATGCCACGCGTAATGACAAGCGAAGGCGCAGTCTTCAAGCACCCACATTACAATCCATGGAGTCCTCGCAAAGATGGCACTGAGCGCGCATCGTACCTTTTCGGCGTCTGCTAGCTCGAAACCTGCCCAAAACATTCCAGAAAGCTTTCATGACTAAATTGTCCTGGAAGCGTCTGGCGACCCTCTGGCTCCCCGCGGGTCGCCAGAACGTCCAGCCCGAGAAAAACGAACGCCAACCGGAAGTGCGCCGCGGGGGAGGGGGGGGGGGGAGACACAACGAGCGCGCTCTGGCGGGCTCCGGCAGCCCACGGGTAGCCAGAAGTCGAAAATCGAAGAGCCCCATGGCTATGGAAACTAAATGTGGTCGCTGGCGACGCCAGCATTTGGAGCTCGTCGAGTTTGTTCGTGTGCAGTAACAGTGGCAAACACTTCCAGCTTTTTTTTTTATTATTCGCTGCTGTCAGCGGATCGAGGGCCACGCGGTGTTACTTTATTTGGCTAAACGCATTTGGCGAATGACATACCGTGGTTTAGGGCAAGGGTCAGTGCGCCTTTATCCCTGAATTGATTGAGGACAGAAACTACAGCTGGCCAGCATGGCCTTCATTTTTGCTGAAATTAGCGCACAGGCATACAGCTGCAGCGTGGTGCGATTTCGGGAGATTTCAGGGTTTTAACGCAGCTCAGTGAAAAAATAAGGAACTGAATCAAATCGACCCGATTGGTGCAGCTGTTGCACACCTGAATTCAATAGAAGTAATACCTCAAAGATTTGTGTTTGTTGCTTGAAGCTTGGCTCATCCTCGCAGAAGTGCTTACCATGATATGACTGCATTGTGAGAGTTTCATGTATTTGTTAATTGCAATGCCCCTTCCGTGCAATGAACAAGAGCTAGCAGACTTATGAGCAAGTCCACATGCACTGCATTTTTTTTTTCTCATTTGAAACTTTGCCGACGCCATATTAATTTCGGTGCCATAGCTGTAAAGCATCCCACGCCCACCACTTTTCTGGTGATTTCGACTAGATGAGGAGGACCACTATTTCTCAGAATATTACGGAACTTGAACACAGAAACAGGACTGAACAAGTGCCAAGCTTTCGCAATGCCAAGCCAAGATTTTTTTTTTATTTATGATGAAGACTTGGCATTTAGCAGAGCACACAAGTCAGAGGCAAGCTAAATGATTGTGAAAGTGAGTTACTGAAGAGCCTAGAAGAAACCACATAGTAATTAATTGAGCAAGAGCTGCCCGTTCTTTTAAAGTTCTATATGATACACGACTGTTCAATCAGTTTGTTCTTGAACTGCAGCATGTACGCACTCTTATGCATCCTGGCCTATTAAAAGGCATATGCACAAATATTATACGATAAATGTGCTACCTATACTCCCACCTCAGAAGTACCCTTTTTGCACTGTGGAGGCAGCAAAGCCCCTTCCTTTCAGCCACCAGGAAGGGTGGCAATCGCTATATATATGTATATACACCTAATAGTTCTGAAAGAAAAATATTAGCACCCATAAAAGTTGGTGCCCTTCTTAGAAGGACGTAAGCTTAGGCGAGTTTGTAAGACATTAAGGAACAAATTTGAAGCTCAAAAAACAAGGACCGGGGAGTAGAGTACACACAATTGAAGCTCAAAAAACAAGGGGTGTATGTTTTTTTTTCTTTCTTGTAATAAATATCAGTTTCAAGTAAGCACTCGTCGTGTGTACTCTCCTCTTCGGTCCTTGTTTTTTGTGCTTCAAATTTGTTCCTTAATGGTGCCCTTTGCCTCTAATTCCACACAATCTTCATGCACTGACTTTCAAATTGATGCTCGCATTGCTTCAGATTCACGTCCCAACTCTTCAACAGCAGTACACTCGTGCCTATATTGCGATATTTTGAGGCCTCATTATCGAATTGTTGGCATACTCAGATTAACAAGCATAGCTAGGCAAACAGCAGGTTTCACCAATAATATCACAACAGACCTCTTGACTTGCCCCCATTGCATGATGGCACAAATATATGGCCCATTCACTATTTATTTGTTGCTGTCAGTATAGTGAACGAGTAGCAAGCGCAAGTTTGGATCGAAATGGGCATGTGCCATGCAATCAGGAAGCACAGTTTGTGGCGGTTAGCGATACCAATGGCATACAGTGTAAATGTAAAAAAATAATCTCACATTGATGTGATGCAACACGAGCCAAGCGAACGCAACTGTCTAACACTTGCCAAATTAAGGTCACCTCGCACCATGTTTCACTGCACAAGCGTGCGACTTTCTGAAACCCCATAGCTTTGTTACGCTGCCAAATAGTAGTGGTCAGATAGAGTAAATGACGCACGGCTTCTCAAAGCAACACCAGCGATAATGGTGTGCCAGAAAATTTAGCAGTAGCCAGTGTGTCTAGACTTCACCATTCAGAATATCCCTCGAGATGGCTACACAGAGTCAAAACTTGCACGCTCTTCTACGCTATGCAAGAGGCCCAAGCAGACAATGCTAACTCTGCAATTAGTAGAAGAACAAGGTAAAAACCAGCTGTTGCATGCTCTTCAGAAAACTACCAGGAAAACACCGTTTGGCACCACATTGGCAAGAGGAGATACGTAGAGGTGTAATGACATTCTTCACCCACCGCAATAAACTTCAGTTGCCAGACAGCAGTATGTGTGGTTGTTTATGCGACTTCACTGTCTTGGTCATCACACTGTCCCTTACAATATGTTAAACCAACTAGACGACAAGCTCACCCTTTAGGTCTTTGCCCCACAGGTGCGCCAGTGACAAATTCTGGCTACAAGAAAGCAAAAGAGGCCCACCACCTGGCTCCCTCAACTGCTTCTACAGTACATCTAACACTCTGACAACATCAATTTAAACAGGAATAAAGCCTTGTCATGTCAGTTTTAACACGATGCTGCCAGCACTAAGTGTTACAACATACACACACGCACGCACGCGCAAAAGTATATGGGTGTGTGTGTTGAAATTGTGACTTGCACCAAGCTGTCAAGCGTTCTGGCAAATGCTTCAAGCAATGCTTTAGACAGCAGATTGCACGCTACAAGAAGGCTTAGACCATACTGGCATGTGCTTTCATGTTCCATACACTTTTGGGCATAAGTGTACCAACACTTTTTTGCACTGATGAACAGTGCTTCTCGAAGAATATCTGTACACAACTCTCGGGCCTGCCATGCACGGACAGCCAGGTAAAACTAAGCTTTACAACACTTCTTTCCACATACACCATGCATCATGCGGCAAATTTTCACCAGGAATGAAAACCTACAGAGAAGTAAATAAAAAAAAACATACAATAATGAACACACCCGTTAGAACAATGGAAGGCACCAGTCAAACTGCACTGATGACATTTAGAAAGACCCCAAATTATAGCATGCAAGGTCGCTAAGGATAAATACCCAAGTACGGGCTATCTCAAATTGGTGTTGGTGAATTGTTACTGGTAAATTGTTGTCAGTATATAGCTCCACATCATGCTGGGAGGTACTGCAGCATATACTGTCCCAGTGTTCTAGACAAGCGTACTGACCTGAGCACACCAATGGCACTGGACGATTTCCTCTGAGGTCGCTTCCACCAGATTTTTTTTTTTCAATGCATTGGGAAATGAAAAGACTCTATTCCCACATGTGGTAGTGCCTGGGCAATTTATCAGTAATCCAGAATTACGCTTACCACGTTTATTTACCACTATTTTGTGTAGCCCAGCTTGTTCCGAGACCCACTACCAAGTATCAACCTGCACAATCTGTGGTAAACAAAACGAGCAAAAAAAGCTTTCAATTTACGCAGGCTGGAAAGACTGCAAATATGAACTGAAAGACATAACAAAGAAAAAAACATGCAACTTTTCTACGACTAGCACAAGCGTACCTTTTGAATCTCGGGTAGCACCTGAATAGCAAGCAAAGGTACCACCGGGGTACATATCTCACTGGGATATCAACATATAAGCAAAATATTAAGTGCGCAATGGCACCTTCAGGGTGTCCACCAGTTTAAACTTTCTGAATTGCCCGATTTTCCAGGGCGATTCTGAGCATATTCTTTGACTAGTGAGCCTGCTAGGAAAACATGCATCAATGTACTAAAAATGAGCCCATGAGTGCTAAGGAAAAAAAAAAGGATGAACAAACGGGAACTCTCAAACTGCATGCAGAACTGAGGGCATCTGCTACTGCACTGCTACTGAACTACTGTGGCTTGGCCCAACAATCTTCTGCTCATTAGTATTCAGGCCAAACGACCATGCTTTCAAGTTTACCAGATGTCACTGGCCAGGACAAGTACAAGTTCATCGAAAAGAGTAATATTACGCCTGGGAACAGGTATTTTCAGTTGCTTATGGGGGTAGGAGAATGCACTGTCCTTTTCTGACTTCTGTTTAGCCGTTTACAGCACATGCAGAAAAAAAGGGCCAACTTCGTAAGCTTTGATCACCCGTAAGGATTGTTTTCGAGACTGTCCCGTTGGTAGTCATCAGTGAGCTTCAATTAATAATAATAGCTAGGGTTTTATGCCTCAAAGCCACGATATTAATAGAGATGCAATCGTAAAGGGCTCCGGAAATTTCAAGCATCTGGTGTTCTTTAATGTGCACCTACATAGCACTACTCTCTACCCTTCGCCTCCATCAAGATGAGACTGTCGTGACCATCGGGTCAGCAGCAGAGCACCTTGTCCCTGATCCACTGCGGCGGCATCAGTCAATCGGTTTATATGACCCAGCAAGGTTTTCCACAAATTCCATGGCAATTCCCCGACCTGACCAGACATGTCAAATTTCCCCGGCAGTTATGGTTTTTTTCAGGTTGGTAGACACCCTGGCATTAATATAGAATGTTAATGAAGCTGAAGAAATGTTGGTGAAGTGTCGTCATTGTGCTAAAATTTTAATCTTTTACGTCATTAGAGTTCAGAGGTAGCACCCAGAATTTTCCGAGGGGAAGTAACACTCTAATGATGCATAAATATTGGTAAATGGCCTATCGATAGCATTTGGCAGCATTACTATAGGCAATATTATTGATAGCACTGAATAATGTTGCTGATGGCCAATGATATTGCCGAAACATTCACGATAGCCTGTTATCCGCTACCTCTGTTCCTCTAGGAGAAACATTTTGGTGAAAAATTATTTCCACAGGGATATTGCTTGATCATATCCACCTGAAAAATTCATATTCACAAGCAACCAGTTACATCTTCATCTCTAGATCTTTTTATGTTGCGACGTAAAAGCACTGTTACCACTTGGTAATTTTGCTTCGAAATCACAAAATGCAATGTAAATTTGAATCCTCGCAGTACCGACATATGCAACGGCTTCCCTTCTGCTACAGATGAAGAGTTGAACTTATGCGTTGAAGCATTCTGGCGAAAGAATTCTCGCATGTCATTTTTTTGTCCTTCAGCCTGCTCCTGCTCCCTCACCATTCACCACGCACTCGAGGAACTAAGTTTACGCAGAAATGAGTGGGCGCGGTTGATTTTACACTATCGATATCGTACTATCAAACGTACAATCAATCGATGGTTCAAAGACGAGAAAGAGTTCCTTCGAGGAGTCAGAAGCCTAGGTACTCGTGCGCTGTGCTTTGAACCTATTTGCTCCTGTTGGATGGGGCCCTTCCCGTTGGCGCCGCTCGTGTCGGTTAGCTCGAAGTAGGCTGGAGAGCGGTGACCACTACCACGTTTCAAATCAAATACACTATTCATATTGCAACTAGCATAAGCAACCGTTGCAGTGCGCCACGTAACCCTGTTGAAGCAGACAGGGACTCGCCAGGGGCGAAGCACGAAAAAATGCAGCATGCACGGCAACCAAATGCTCCGCCAGGACGCAGACGTAAATACGCGCACAAGGGAAGTGAAAACGGGCGCCATAACGGCCGCCATCCGCAGTAATAGTTACGGTTTCAATTCGAGCGTTTCAAACGCAGTAGACGGACTGACAGCTCACTCTGAATGTGCGAAATGCTTGAGAAGGCAAATGTCTAAAGTTTGCACGTCGCCACCCGTCCAGCGATTTCGTTTATCGCACGCAGTGCACCTTAGAAAGTAAGTCCCCTTCGCTGACTGGACCACGCTACGGCCGGCACAACGAAACTGCGTACGCTTGGACTGCAATAAACGCGTAAAAAATTAACGAAATGAACACGTGAGAAGAATTACGCGCTGAATTGACTACAACACCGCTCTCACCTTCCGCGAAACGCAGAAAAATGCAGCCAGAGCAAATACTACGAGGCCTAAGCGTTTGTTTTTGTTGTCTCTGAGCGCACAAAGTTAACCTTGAAAGGCCTCAACGAAATAGGAATTCTGGCTCACTATTGTTTAGATAATGCCTGCACGAGTGCCACAAGTGCGCTGCTAAAAGCACCCGCAAGCGCTTGTTGTCGTAAGACGCCGCGGGAGCGGCGGACATTAAGCCACGTCGTCCATATTTGACGAGACTCGTTCGCTTCGAGAAACAAGAAACGAAAAGATTATCACCTCGTTCACGTCCTCTTCCCCGGGCTGGGCCCCGGCCTTGGCCCCGGCTTGGACCCCCTCGACCGCGCTGGCCTCCCCGCTGCATGATTTAACACGCCACCGACACTCGTCGTAACGACGCCGCTCTCTAGTTTACAAAGTCGACGTTGCTAACGCTATCGCGACGCGCTTCAAAAGGGGGTTATACGACGTTGCTTACTCTTACGTGGGGTTCAGTATGGGCCACAAACTGGCCGCTCTCTGCTCAGACAGCCTTCTACCGTGATTGACCCGTGGCTCGCGGGCTCCGACCAGGCCGTGGGAGCCAAAAGCGCATCTGCCCGGAACGGCAGGCTTGGCAAGATCCACAACACGATCCTAGGGAGCCACGGATGACATCAAGTACCTAGCCCAACCACAGAACACCTACCAGTTCACCTTTCCTTCCTCCGTGTACCCGTTTAAGGTCCCTAGATGAAACAAGTTTCCATACCAGTTTGCCCAACTAGGCCACCTAGTGACCAAACCACAAAGTTGTAGCAGTAGTTGCTGTGGTTGTAGTTTGTATGGCCTCTGAGATATACTCGTCGCATATTTGTCGCCGAAGGAAATCTCGGAGGAAAAAACATGCCATTTATTATTAGCGCGAAATTTGTAGCCGATAATAAAACGAACTCTTGCCTCTTTTCTAATAAATATATATATAAGTTTAAATAGGTCAAAACTCATTCTTCTCATCTCGCTTTGTCTTCGAGAGAAGACGATGGCGAACGTGGCAGACGAAAAATGCGACATTCGTTTTACATCGCCAACGTTTCAGTAACATGAGTGAAGTTTATTAACATCGACTTTTACGTCGCATCTAGCTGTTGATTTCTAACGTAAACGAATATCGTTAGAGAGAGCAGACGACAAGCAAAGTCGAATACGCCTGACGTGCGCACGTCTGGCTTCCCCGTTTATAACGCAAAAAGCTACTTGACACGGCGAGAACTTGCAGCGCAGAAGTAGTTCTACTTCCTAACCAACGCAGTGTCGATCTCTCGAACTACTGCCATGTTTCCGTCGACCGCCGGTGCTATCGCTTTGACGCAAATGGAACGCGACGCTGTCCTCAACCGAACGTCCATAGATAGGCTGGATCCTAACGCAACTAAGGTTACCGTGATCGGCGTTGTTATCGCCAAGCAGGCTGTTCGATCTATCGCTGTCAACTCGGGTAAGTAATGGGCTGCTGTTCATGCTGCAAACATATATCCTCTATAATTTGGTGTGCGCACAATTTGCATTGACGTCACCGTGGCCGCCAGTACTGTATAATTGTGATGTTGCGCAAACATTTACTAGAACGCCCAGCGCAGAAAACCAGGGGTAGTGGACACTTTGGAAACACCTGCAAGTTGAAGTTGGCTTTCTCGCAAGAATGCTTTTCAGCGAAGGGCCGGGAGCACGCCTTGCAAAACGCACTGCAGGAACGAAAAAAATATCCTGAGCGAGACGTGTCGATGGCGCCGAGGTTTGGAAGCTGGACGTACTTGTCTTCAAAGCTGCAACTGATTTCTTTACCCTATCCTTCAAACCAAACATAAAAGGAGGGAAGGGCAACACACAATGAAAGCAGGTGCAGCTGCTACAAATGTCGGCTTCAGGGACATACCGCAGGCACGTGCGCCGTGCTCCCAACTGGGCTGCAGAAATTATAGGTGTCTTCTTCCTCGTCTAACCACTACCACCACACACAGCTTTTTGCGAGTTTTTCATTTCTTTAAGCTTCCATCTCCCTGGAATTTGTTGCCTTTTTTTCTATTCACAATGCAGGAATGTCACCCCACATTGCACATTCCAGCAAGTGTTTAGTGTAAGTTCCCTGCCTACATGGGCGTCGGAACCTGGGGGCAAGGAGAATGTCCCTCTCCCCTGGTAAACATTTTTCTATGCTGCAGCGACAAGCATGGCTTCACTAGGGCAAGCTTGTGCAAGGTTTCTCCTTCATGGGTGGTGAAGAGGGGCGAAGATCTGTCGCAGCGCCTCCGAGTCAATTGTTTAGGGCAGACACGAAGCATATCGGCCGCGAACTACTAACTGGTTTACTGACTGTGGAAAAAACAAGTGACACCGTGAAACAAACATGCGCAGATCTTGAAGTGTGGCAGCTTGGGCTAGTTGGTATGGCATGACGATAGTTATAGCGCGAGAACAAAACGACGACACAGAGACAAGAAGGACACGAGCGCTCGTGTCCTTGTCTCTGTCGTCGTTGCTGTGTTGCGGGCTGGCTGGTCCCGACGAAGCAGAAGGAGAAGACGGCCGACGGAGACGTACGCGGCCGGAGGGGACGCCGACCAGCCCGAACACGCGGGTTGGCGCGAAACGCCGAAGGAAAAGTACAACAACCGCACTCCACGGTTACCCAACACACACTTCTTTATTTTACAGTCGCCTTGAAATCCTAGATGCCAGAGCGGCGCCCCCCGGCATCCTCACATGTCAATCCGAAACCCAGAACACAACAACCATCCCCTCCTCGAAAAAAGTTCACCTATCCACTGTTTATATTTATACATGATCGATACAAAAGTATATACAAGGTATGTATGTTGAACACATGAAAATTCGGAGCACGGCACACCGAACTCACTACGAGTCCTGAAAATGCACTGAAAAACAAAAAAAAATGTACACAACTGTTCGGAACAAGAGTTCTACATCACATAGTCTTCGAACCGACGGGGCTTCTGCCGCTTCCGCTTAGGGCGGGCCCTTTTGGGTGTAGAATCTGGTGTCTCTGCACCTTGGTCACTTCTGCTCTGATGTGACACATCAAGATCAGTGGAAGATTGTGAAGGCTCTGAACGAGCGTTAAAATTTGCGGTGTCATCAGAGCTCGCAGCATGAGCTTCGGAAGAATTTTGCGGACCGAAGTCCGGTTCAACGGTCTCAGCCGTATTTGAAGGTTCGAAGTGAACCGTATGACTTGGTGTACTTGAACCAGCAAAACCGACTGGTAACTCCTCCCCACTTGAAGAAGAAATGCCTGTACATGGAGGCCACATGTAACAGTCTGATGCGTAGTTGAAAGGCGTGGACGGAACGTGGAAGACTTTTAGGTGTTGAAGGCGAATCCGTATGAAAAATAACAAGGCGCGAAGCATTCCAGATGTTACCATCACTTAAGCGAAAAGAAGTAGGGCTAACCTGGCCCAAGACTTTGTAAGGACCCTGATACTTGGGGCGCTTGCCTGGCACACGAACCTTGACTAGATCGCCAGTGCGAACTTTGGGCTGCTTTGCACCTCGACGGGTGTCGACATACTTTTTCATTGCTTGTTGACGAGAAAAAAACCCTGGTACGAATTTGATCAGGAGAAGACACTGCTATGTTACGAGGCAAAGAGACTATGTCAAGAGCAACTCGCGGTTGCCTACCGTGGAGAAGTTGAGCAGGAGACACTCCAGTGGTGCCTTGTGGTGTGAACCTGTACGAAGCTAAACATTCAGTCAAGACTTGCTTGGGGCGGTGCTCTAATTGGGCGATCTGGATAAGTTCCTTCAGAACGCGATTAAAGCGCTCGATTTGGCCATTTGATTGGGAATAGAAAACTGACTACCTCAAGTGCTGAATTCCTCGTTGTGAAAGAAAAGCCTCGAAATGTTGGGACTGAAACTGTGGACCACTGTCCGTAACTATGGCATTAGGAAACCATTCCCGGCTGAAGATTGAAGACAGAAATTCAATGATGACCTCAGAAGTAACCGTATGTGTGAAACAAATTTCTGGCCATTTGGAATGGTAGTCGATGAGAGAAACAATGAACCGGGCATTTTGTGGAACATTATGCAAAGGACCGATGATGTCCATGCCGAATTTCTGCCAAGGCCGATCAGGCCACTGGACTGGGTGCAACGGAGAAAATGCAGGTTTGGCAGACTTGTCAGCTGCCTGACATATGGCAGTTGTAAACTGCATGCTCGACCTGCTTGTCTAAGGCTGGCCACCAGTACCTGTCTTGGAGATTGCTTGGTGCGGACAATGCCTGGATGGGCCTCATGGGCAAGCTGTATTAGCTTGTTACGGAAAGAAGCAGGGGGAATCACGCGTTCATCGCGGAAAAGCAAGTCCTCGACACAAGACAGTTCCTGCCGGACTGCGAAGTAAGGCAAGAATTCAGAAGCAAGAGCACCTTTGGAAGGCCATCCTTCACGTAAATATTTAATATCTTGAGACAAAGTGGAATCTGCAGCTGTAGCTGCCTGAAGCTCAGCTTTAGTAATGCAGGATGTAACTAATGAAACAACTTCCTCATCCCGCTCTTCAGTAACCGGTATCTGAAGAGGAAGGCGCAACAGTGCATCAGCAACCTTGTTATTAGAACCCTTACAATATTGAACACTGAAATTATAATACATGAGTTTGGCACACCAACGGGAAATGCGAATGGGGCGGCGGCCTTCGGATCCTGCAGAAAGAAGAGCATCTAGTGCTTGGTGATCTGTACGTAATGTGAAGTGCCGGCCCCACAAGTAAACATGCCATTTCTCACAGGCAAAAACACAAGCGAGAGCTTCACGCTCTCCTACTGAATATCTGCGTTCAGCAGGGGTCAATGTACGAGATGCAAAAGCAATAGCGATCAGCTGATCATCTCCGAGTTGTTGAAACACTGCTCTCAGTCCTACATCGGACGCATTCGTCGTGATGACGATGGGAAGCTTCTCATTGAAAATACTAACAGCTGGCTTTGAGGCCAGTATTGACTTAACTTGAATGAAGCTCTGCTCAGCTTCAGCTGACCAGTTAAAAGGCTGTGCTTGACAAAGTAGAGTACGCAGTGGTTCAACAACATCAGCATAGTGAGGAACAAACTTGGCATAATAACCAACAAGACCTAAAAAAGATTGCAAGGTTTTAACATCCGTAGGCCGTGGGGCATTGACAATGGCCTGAACTTTAGATTCAACAGGTGTCAAGCCGCGGGAACTGACATTATGTCCTAGAAATCGTAACTCATTCACAGAAAAAATGCAGTTATTAAGTTTCACACCACATTCACTGATGCCGTTGAGAACAGTATGCAAGTTAGCATCGTGCTCTTCGCGAGTACGTCCCCACACCAAAATGTCATCCAAGTAACAAAGGGCGCCATTACAACCCTTAAGAATAATTGACATTTTCTGAAACACTGCAGGGGCAGATGCAAGCTCGAAACACGCGGCGAAACCGAAACAAGCCTTCGCGCGATACAAATGTGGTTAAGTCTCTACTGCACTCAGAAAGTTCAACTTGGTGATAAGCGGACGCGAGGTCCAGCTTGGAGAAACATACCGCTCCGGAGAGCTGATGAAGCAGTTCTTCAATGTGAGGAAGTGGAAAACCGTCTACGACGATTGCCTTGTTCGGTTCTCGTAAGTCGACGCATAGTCGAAGGGATCCATCTTTTTCCTTGACGACGACCAGTGGAGAAACCCAGTCGGAAGCAGAGACAGGCTCGATGATTCCGCTGGCTTGAAGGCGAGACAGTTCCGCAGAGACTTGCTCACAGAGAAGAAGAGGAATGCGGCGCAGCTTGGCACGCACAGGGCACACACCTGGTCGACGCATCACTTTATGCACAAAACCGCGCACACAACCCAGTTCACGGGTGAACAGGTGGTGGAATTCAGAAGGCGCGTTGGCCGGAAGATCATCTTGGACGTCGACTTGAGCACACGTCATAGACGTACCGTCGATGTTGATGGACAAAGCCCTGATGGCATCACGTCCCAAAAGCGAGCTGCCATTGGCAGTTACATAAAAAGTAATGGAAGCAGTGCGACTGCGATAGGAGACCTGAGCTGTAAAATGACCTAAATTATCAATCGTTTCCTTGGAATATGTTCGTAGAACGACGTATGAAGGCAAAAGCCGAATGTTGGAAAAATTACTGTGAAAGTCAGCGGCACTGATTAAAGAGACTGAGGCACCAGTGTCCACGAGAAATGACAAGGGCACATGGCCCACTGAAACTACGATGCTGGGCTCGGACGTAGTGTGGAGGCCATCCACATTTAAAACAGTGACCGTATTGGTTTGTGCAGTGCTCGAAGGAGCGGACGAAGAAACTGGTTCCGGAAGATTTGCTGGACGGGAATTGCATACGGACTGAAAATGTCCGATTTTTCCGCACGCAAGACAAGTGCGGTTTCTCGCGGGACACTGCGCAAAATTGGCTAAATGCCGAGCCGATCCACAACGAAAGCAATGCGCGGTTGCGCTTGGAGAAGAAAATTGCGAACGCGAATTAGGAGCTCGGTGCTGTTCCTGAAAACCAGAATTTGGCGGAATGGGGTCGCCATATTGTCGGCTTCCTCGCCCCCGTGACGCAGAGGGGCCGCCATGTTGGCCGCCGCGCCGAGACGAAGATGAAGGGCCGCCATGTTGACGCGTCCCGTGAAACGAAGAGCCGCCGCCTTGGCCCCCCGCATCAGAAAGGTGCTGCACTGAATGCGGAGCGAATTGCTCCAACTGGGAGCGAATAAGCTCGTCCTCTCGCGCAATCGAGAGGGCTTCGGATAATGAAATCGAGGAGCCCTTTTAAAGCATGCGGCAGCGGACGTTTTGCGAGGTTACACCGGTGAAAAGCTGATGGCGGATCATATCGTCCTCGAGCGCGCCGAAGCCGCACGACGCGGCGAGCGTTCGAAGAGAAGCAATGAACTCGGCGACTGGCTCACCAGGCAATTGTCGCCTTTCTTGGAATTTCACGCGTGCGAGATAATCGCACGAAACATTATCTCGCACGAAACATCTTTAAAATGCTCATCGAAAAGAGCAACAGCATTCTTGAAGGCATCGCCCGACGCTGGCGTCGGCGACGCGTTGGTGGCTTCCAAAGTATAGAAGAGCTTTAACCCGGCAGGGCCCAACGCGTTGAGCAGCAGGGCCTTGCGACGCTCGGGCTTGCTGGCGTCCTCCACGACCGCGTCTGCGTAGGCCTGAAACACCAATTTCCAGTCCGCCTACGGAAGTGGCGGGTCTCCGGGCGAATGAAGAGATAGGGGAGGTGGAATAGGAGACGCCATTTCAAGTAAGGAGAATGGAGAGGTGTAGTCGAGAAGAAAATGACACCAGTTCACTGTTTGAAGAAGACGACAGAGGCGGCGTAGCTGAATGAAGAAGGAATGAAGCGACGCAGCACGCAGGAGCCACCTTGCTGAGAACAAAGAGCGTCTAGGGTTAGCCGGGTAGGTCCATTAGAAGCAAGAAAAAGACGAACACGGAGAACGAAATGGGTTTTTACAGGTCCTCGTCGCCATTGCTGTGTTGGGAGCTGGCTGGTCCCGACGAAGCAGAAGAAGACGACGGCCGACGGAGACGTACGCGGCCGGCGAGGACACCGACCAGCCCGAAGACGCGGGTTGGCGCGAAACGCCGAAGGAAAAGTACAACAACCGCATTCCACGGTTACCCAACACACACTCCTTTATTTTACAGTCGCCTTGACATCTGGATGGATATGGCTGTACCCTTTAGATCGGGCGGTGGCTAGCGCCACCAAGCCGTAATACCTAATGAACCAAAAACTATATTTTTTTTTTCTTAAAAAGTGAGTTTGAGGATTCGTACTTTGCAGTGGAGAGTTTAATTTTCACTCGTGCCTTGACTTTAGCCACCAATCAGATAACCTCCTTCTAGTTAAGTCTACCCGCTTAAAGTTTATTTTGCCCTCCCGGTCCTAAACCCCAGTGCTTTGAAAAACTCTGCGCCATCATCCTGAACTATAGGGTGAAGCCCTTTACAGAACATTATCAAGTGTTCGGCAGTTTCTTCTTCCTCTCCACACGCACTGCATACTGTGTCTACCCCTTCGTATTTGGCCCGATATGTCTTGGTTCGCAGTACTCCCGTCCTGGCCTCAAACAGTAGAGAACTACCCCGAGTATTATCATAGATCCTTTCCTTGGCAATTTCCTGCTTAAAAGTTCGATAGATTTCTAGTGCGGACTTCTTAATCATGCCCATTCTCCACATGTCAGTCTCCGTTTCTTTCACTTTCTTCTTAACCGATAGTTCTTAGATGCCAGAGCGGCGCTCCCTGGCATCCTCACATGTCAATCCGACACCGAAACCCAGAACAAAACAGTCGTTTTGTTTTCGCGCTATAACTACCAGCAGATCTTGAGCCTCGCCTAGGTCGCGATTGCGCTATCGGGCCTCGTGCACGTTGCCTTCTGAAGGGCTAGCCTGCATGCTTTGGGTTCTCGGTGAATGCCTGAACCTTACGGTCAAGAAACGAACGACTGTGCAGGTGAAATTGGCCCCTTCAATGATTATGCCTCTACAAGCACAGTTGTAAATTGACCACTACGCCATAATTATTCCTTTTGCGAATTAGCGAAATGACCACCCGTAGACCAACAGGAGAACCTACGCAGCCGTTAACTTCGTTGATGCTTCTGTTACTGATGATAAGAGCGTTTTAGCACTGTGGGTGGGCTTCAGAACACCCATGATCGTGGTTGAGTTCACAACTTTTGACGCCTGGCGCCATTACACGCTTCTGCCACGCAATACATGACGCATTTGACTGCTGCCACCAAGCGACATGTATATAGTGTTCTTTTTTGTTTTTTGTTTTTCAAGGCTGTTTCAACAAATCTTGTGGCTCTGTGGTGAAACACCTGCCTGCCACGCAGTTATAGCGCGAGAACAAAACGACGACACAGAGACAAGAAGGACACGAAAGACACGAGCGCTCGTGTCTTTCGTGTCCTTCTTGTCTCTGTGTCGTCGTTTTGTTCTCGCGCTATAACTATCGTCATGCCATACCAACTAGCCCAAGCTGCCACACCTGCTTTTCTCGCTCGTGTTCCTGCCTCCCGCCACTCCCTTCTTCAAGAACGACGTACAGGTGTCTCGCCTGCAGTGCGATTTGAGGGTTCGCTCGAGGTGGGACAACTGCACAGTCGTTTTGTCGCACTCGCGTGCCTTCACTGAATAGGAGCGGTAAAAGCACAGTGAGCAAGAAAATCAGTCTGGGCACGAGAGTTCTTTTTATTTTCCCTTTTGATTGGAAAACAACTTTGCAGAAAAGCCGCCTCGCAGATATCTGCAAATGGTCTATTGTCACTGGGGCCTGAAAATTTCATGACTCATTTAATTCTCATCTTTCTCGATTTGTCTGTGTCACGGACAAGATGGCGATCTTTCGCTCACAACTTTACTTCCTCCGTGCTCACAACCAACGAAGACGACTCCGGAACTTCTGCGAAACAGGACACTACAAGTATAGAGGCTAGAAGGTTTACAAGAATGCAAGGGGAGGGGGGGGGGGGGGGTAAGGATCGAGAGGCCGCGATAGGCAAAGCAAGATCGAGACAATGTCCAACGTTGTATGTCTGTGTTAACAAAGCGTCTAGCCCACCTTATATATCTGTCCTCATTGCGGTCTAAGATGTTCGTATGAAAACCAACTTGTTCGCGCATGCGCAGTAACTATTATGCGAGCTGTCACGATCTGCGTGAATTGCTCATTTCATTCTTCCTTTTTCGTCCACACACAGCTTCGTGGGGACGCAGCAGCGGCAACGAGGAGCGCAGCGTGCTCAACTTCACGCTCCGCGATTCCCCGCGCGATACGGTGAACGCCGCCTGCTGGGGAGACAGAGGCCAGGTGGCGCAGGTGGCAAGCGTCTTCCGCATCGGAGACTGCGGTCGGTGGACAATTTTAGTGCTTATAATCGCTCGCAAAAGAGAACAGTAAATAATTCTAGAGCTGATACACACTAAAGAGCGAATTTTTTTTTTCGCGCATTAGCAGAATCCCGAAAACACCATAGGGGCGCCTCCTGCCCACCCCACCCTGCCGCAAACGCACGTGGGGGGTCACCTGCCGCGCACAAGAAGGGGGTGCGGAAGAATGGGCGAATCGGCGACGCTCCTTCACCCTCCGCTTGTTTGTTATACCATCGCAACGGCGTCCTCGACGTAACAGGTGATATGTCACGCGAGCTTCCTGTACGGTCATTGGGCAGCGTTTCGACGTCAGAGGGTGAGGGAAACGCAGTAAGGCGAGCCCGCGAAAATTGAGTTGAGTGTAAGCATCCATTTCAGTGTATTTTGATATCTCTACGCTGAATAACTTTGCACTGCGTAGCCCTATCACTGCCGTTTTTATGGCACTTATCTCTTACAGTAACTCTATTGCGACTATGCTGTAGCGCTTGCAAGTGTCCGCTTGCAGGTGTCCCGCCACGTGTACGTGGATCTGCGCAAAGCGAGAATACACGCTAAACGAAAATGTGGGCGGAAACACCACCTTGAGATTCCCGCACCAAACATCGCGACGTCATAGATGTTGTAGTCGTCTACCGAGTCCTAAACAGCTCCCAATCGATAAAAAGCGAAGTACATAGTCATCTGTGTGTGCCCTAGCATACGAAGTTTCAGAATACTTCACCAAGCCAATGTCGCGAATTTACGAAAAAATACTTTTTGACATGACGCGCGGAGAGTTCGGCGCGGAATTTAAGCACGAAGCTTCAGCCACGATTTTCTCCACCAATAATGAACTTATGATAGTGAGACATCTGGCATTCGAGTTCTTAGAGTGCAGTTTGTCAATCTAAACCAAGTGTCCCCTAAAAGTTCCCCTAGCTGACGATCGATTGATTGATATGTGGGGTTTAACGTCCCAAAAGTACCATTTGATTATGAGAGACGCCGTAGTGGAGGGCTCCGGGAATTTCGATCACCTGGGGTTCTTAACGTGCACCCAAATCTGAGCACACGGGCCTACAACATTTCCGCCTCCATCGGAAATGCAGCCGCCGCAGCCGGGATTCGATCCCGCGACCTGCGGGTCAGCAGTCGAGTACCTTAGCCACTAGACTACCTTGGCGGAACTAAATGTGCCCAGAGACCACCTCCAATATTTTTTAGCGTTTAGTGAACGCACACACCCGCCACGCTGGTCCAGTGGCTAAGGCATTCGGCTGCTGACTCACAGGGCACAGGATTGAATTTCAGTCCCGGCAGCCGCATTTTCGATGGAGGTGAAAATATTTTAGGCCCGTGTGCTTAGATTTAGGCGCTGATGGTCGAAATTTCCGGAGCCCTCCACTACAGCGTCTTTCATAAGCGCATCCTTGTTTTGGGACGCTAAACCCTTCAAAATTAATATTGTTACCACATACGCATGGTACCACATATTAAGGGAACGCACTCATAGCCGCCATGATCAACAATGCCAAACGTACAAGCACTATGACTCCCGGCCGCTTCAGAAATTCCAAGAAACAACCCCTTCTCCTCTCCATACCTTTCGCGGTTCCTCATGCCCCCAATGTTCGCCGTGACTTCAACATGTCATTTGCTCGTCAGCAAACACACCCGTTCATCCGCTCACAGGTACGTGCACTTGCTGCTCATCCACCTCGCGCGCTGAGAATGGAACACTTGGCCAGGAAGAGAGACGAGCAAAGGAAAGAGCGAAATGAGCAAGGGCGGTCTTTTGTATCATCGAACGCATGTACATCCGCTATTACTGCCCAGTATCGAAAAATTTTTATGAATATGCAGAAAGGTGAACAACTATATCATTATTTGCGCATTGATCATCAGCATAAGGTTGCCATTCCGTTTTGCCGCACCAAATTCTTTTCAGCAGCCTTCTTACCGAAAACAGCCGCTGATTGGAACCACCTTCTCTCTTCCGTTGTATCAATAACAGACCCTTTGTTATTCAAGACTGCAATTTCTCAGCAATGCTTGTAACTATACGCAGTTTCCATTATCTATCTTTGTCTTGTATGTGCTTGAATTCTTATACATTTTTAGTTGACTTATGTTGCCTTCCTGATTTGCGCATCTGATACTTGTTTCTTTATTTTGTATTTTTTTCTTGTGTGTTATATATGTTGTACCCACCCCCTCTGTAATGCCCTACGGGCCCTGAGGGTATTCTAATAAATAAATAAATAAATAAATAAAACTAAACGGCAACCTCAGGGTGGCTTAGGAGTCTTTTAAGCATTACCTCATTGAAAAAAGAGAACACGTACCAACACAAAAGAGGCAGAATCCGAACTCACTACAAAGGCGCAGTTTCACGTTGACATAGCGAAATCACGCAAGGAACTGACTAAAAACTTTTATTTTAGGAAGCGAAAGTAACCGCCACCGCACAGTAAACTGAACAGGCCTCAGGCATTGATGCTCAGACTCCTGCAGGTCGGGGCATATCCCAGTCCCACACTCGTGCACAAAATTCAGACGTCAAACACATACCTGCTCTGCTCAGATTTTGCCAGCTTAGATCATATGCTCTGGCGGTGCCCTGCATTACGGGTTGAAAATGTTACATTGTCCAAGTGGGATGCTGCATTACACTGTAGGGATTCAAGGACGCAGCTATGGCAGTCCAACGGGCCCACAACATGACGGAGAGGGTAGGCCTAGCTGTCTTGACGTGGAGGCGGCCCGCTACGTTCTAGTTTACACCCAGACGGACCTAAACAAAGTTTTTTCATACCATACCACCATAGCCAAATCGTACGAAACGGTTGTATTTCAACAGGATTCATTGGTTAATGTGTGTAGCTGGAATCAACTGGACGTAGTGTAGTTAGAGGCCGACTAGGAAGCAGCCGGTTCCAGTTGCAACACAACTGAGCACGAACCGGGTGCAAACATGGCTACTCTACATGAAGGCAGCTAATTTAAAGCTTCTATCAACTGGCCAAAGGTTTTTGGCAATTTTATTGTTAATTTTAACATCATGTACTAGTAAGTATAGTTAAGGTCAAGGTTTCGTTAACAAACGGCAACAAAATCTCAGATGTTAGAATCAGAATAGAACTGTACCCACAGATCTCCACTGCATCTGTTCTTAGTTTTGCCTTCCTCTTTTTTTTCTTTTATTTATAATGTGCAGTATGTGTCACCAATGCCGTGGCGAGAAATCGGAATCTGGGATCCACACAAGATCTGTATTCACCGGATGCATCCAGGTACTGATTGGATTGCAGAGATTTGGTTACGACCCACTTTCTGTCTGCGACTCGCATGTGATGTGGTCGCCTTGAGTGTATGATGTGGCCACTGGGCTGAGTTGGTCTCTGTATGCCATGGCGGAAAAAAAAAAGATTGAGAAGAGGGGGTAGGGGGGGGGGGGGCATAGGCCTGGTGTGCTACACCCTGGCAACGCCATTGATTGTATCTAACTCGTTCTTTGATGAGTAAATAGTGTGGCCCAGGAATTCTGCGTTTTTGTATATTTGCAGATCTCTTTAAGCGAACGCTTTTTTTTTCACAAAACTAACTACAAACAAATGTTATGGGCCTAAAACCTGCGGATAGAGAATTAATTTAATCAAGATCAGCAATGGTCACATTGACCTTGTGTTCGTTCCTTCCTGAACACACCCATGTCACACAAGCAGCCTTAATCACGGTTAAAGCTAATTATGGTTACCTCTAATCACAGTTAGATATAGTTACATGGCAGACACAACAACGACTAGCCTCCCAACCGTGAACTAGGCAACTAGGCAATGCTAACTAGGCAAGCTAGGTTTACCCTTGCAAACTGAAAAGCTGACAAGATGACAAGATGACAAGCTGCCGTGGTGTGAACCGGTGCAAGTAAATTGGCAACCTCACGTTCCTTTGAGGGTTTTCACAGAATGCGATTAAAGCCAGCAAACGACAGTCAAGCAAAACTGATGGAAAACCAGTTTTAATAGAAAACATTCAACAACAAAGACTGGTGGGATTAGTGAGAGGGTACCTCCGTGGGATACAGACGCCACCACCTAGGGGCATATAATCAATTGAACATCACTGACAGCCCCATCAGTACACGTTTCGGTGTACTGGTCAAAATGAAGAGGTGTAGAAATGCTGTCCCATGGCGCTAAACTTACTGGTGGTGTGCCCAGACTTTTTTTGCTGAACACATAATAAGTATGTGATCTTGCCGACTCGCTCAACTTAGCTAACTGCACCCACATAGCAATGCAAACCGTGGAAGAAGGAGTGGAAATTTTAAATGAGAAGTAAAATTGGAAGGGGCGTTTACTTGAATGAGTGTGTTAGCTCAAAACATAATGTCCATTTGATTCACCTGTACCAAGTGCAACTGGTTAGGGGCAATGCACTAGAAGTTCAGATAATAATGTGCTGCACAAGTACAGTGGTGCAGGCACAGCCCAACACCAAAAATTAAGACGAGGTGCCAACATGGCACAGGCCTTATCTTTAATTGCTTAATTTATGCCATCCATCTAACATTGACAGGTGGCAAATGAAACATGTGGATGAGGTGCAAGCACCTTGGAAAAACACAATCATGTTATTGGACATGTGCACGTTATGCGTGTACAAGCACCTACAAACGGACCTGTATTATGGACGTGCTTGTAATGGTGTTTACTCGTCGAGTCATGGCCATACAGCTGTCGTGTTTAACAAAAGTAGCCAGGTGTGAGGGGTTCTAAACCACTTAAAATTTTCAATGTTGTATGGCAGTATATATAAGCAAGAACATTCACAAAAAATGGTTACAACCACCCCACCCACCTGCCCACTAAACATTCCCCCCTCTAGTGCCAACCCACCCAGTTATGGCCATGCATTAAAGGTGTCTACCCATTTCGATATGGTTATAGAGTTATGTAAAGTAAGCTTTGCTCTCTGCTGTCAACCCAACTCACTCTCATGTGTTTACTCCTTGCAAACAGAACACTTTCCCTCCAGCATTTTTTCTGCCCCACAAGGACAAGTTTGGAACATTTGGATCTGGTGACATTCCTTGTTCCTTCTCACTTTGAAATGCATCCAGCCCATTCTACCTGGTGCTCAGTGTTGACCGTGAGCCGCGCAGTGAGGTCTCCATTCCCGACGAGGACGTGTTCCTGGAGCTCATACCACTGACGCGGGTGCCTCTGCGAAGAGCCTCGCACGTCATCACACTCGCTGACCTGCTCTACTCTGCGGACGAGATGAACGACAGGCACGTCTCCCTGCTTGTTGGTGTACAGAAGGTATGACTGACCAATTCATTGAATGATTAATGTTATGACACAGGGGATGCAAGAGCCTTAGATGCCCCATCAAACATAACAATTCTCCATGCAAATTGACGAAGTGATGCAAGAAAATCATCACACTATGACATCATATAACATCACCCTTGGTCAAAAGCGGGTCCATCAAGGAAGCAGTGCCAACCTAAGTGTGCTGGAAAAAGCTTGCAATGCCCACAATCCTAGCCACCATGCAAAATCAGGGCAGATGCAGGAATGTTTGAGAGGGGCAGGTGAAGGCAAATACATAAATAACACACTGACTGCACAGAAAAGTAATGTGACGGCTGTTGTCTTTGAGTCTTCTTAGGCGAATACGTAAGGAACCCTGTGTTTTTATAACTAGTATTTATTGTACTAACAAAATATAGTTGCATATTTCGAGTTAGCACACAGACATAGATACACTTGCCAAGTTTAATCAAAATCGACAAAGATTTTTTCAAAAGCACTAAAGAGTAGTGTTTCCCCTTAGGAAAGAAAGACTTATTCAACTACAACTCTCCTATTTGACCGGCCAGTTGGCACATTTCTGAACGTGAAATGGCTCGCAAAAATGGGGCAGCAGACAAGAACACACAGCCACAGTGCTGTTGTGTGGTCTCATACATTGTCCTGCTGTTGCACACTGTTTCAGACTTATTCGATATTCTAAATGTCAATAATCTCCCAACATTACCATGCCTTATGGTCAACAATACAACACCCCTTACAGTAGCACTGACGTTAAATTTAAATGCTTTCAGCTTGTCGTTATAAATGAAAATTGGGGTGTTGAGAACCCTTAAGAAAGTGCCGTAGTGCTTTTTAATTTTAATATTCAGTACTGCTACCTTAAAGAACACATTCTGCTGTAGTATCAAGGGGGCAGCTTTGTAGTTATATGTTGACACAAGCCTGACACCATTGGATTATTGCGACTCGTGAAATACTAGAACTAGCTCTGTCATTTGCACGTGGTTCACATAAACTACGATGAGTGAATTGCAGTCAAGCCATTTCTACAATTTACACTGCATGCATGATGGAGATTTTGGCAATCCAATTAACTGCGTTGACTCGCTGTGATAATGCCCATTGCAGCGTTGATGGCTTGCAGATACCGGTTGACGAACGCTGTACAATCAAAGTTAGGTATGTTATACGTGTTGGCTAGCTCCAGTGTGTGAAGAGCTTTAATACTGCATATCATCGGTATAAAAAGTATAGCTGTGGGGTGCCTCAAAATCGTCTGAGTACTCCTTTAACAGGAGTGTTATTATGAACAAATATGTAGGACTGCTTCACACCTGCAAATACAACAGTTTTGCATTTATTCATAAACGAGCAAACTAGAATGCCATCAAAACAGAATGTGCTCTGAGAGCATCCTACTCGGGCGTTGATGTTGTTGGCTTTTTCCTCCGGCGCTCCCATATCTGTATGTAAGCTTCTGACAGTGTGATCATCTGTGGTAAAATCTCGGTGACGTGCAGATCTTGTAGCTCGTACCATTTCCCAGAACCACGGTGTAAGATGTGAGCCCTGTGCAAATGTGAATGCACGCAATCACACAGGAAAGCAACGACGGCATTACTGATCGGCACATCAACTGATCAACACGGCAATTCCCAGCTAAGCATGCAGTGAGTAATTTATTTACATTTAAACGACTACCGACAAAATTGGTGCGGGCGAGGCAGCCTGTGGCATCGATTCACGTGAACATGGGTATATCGCAGAAGCGTGTCCTAGACAGCCAGTTAGTAAATGATACTGCAGTGAATAGTGCGAATAAGGTACTGAAATGGACGTGCTTTTCTTCACTGTGACCATGTGACGGTTCATTTTTTTGTTTTTTTAGCTCTTATGTTCGGTACATGTATATATTTTCTATCGCTACAAACTTTTGCTTGTGTTGTCTTTTCCTCCATTTCAATTTCATTTTCACACTGTTCACTGCGGTATGGGTATATCATCTGCAAAATATCAACAGTGAATAGAAGATGTTTTATATGAATTTGGAAGTCCACACGCACGATTAAACACCACACCTTGCGGCATTTACACCGTAGAAAATGACTAGACCGCGACACCCCTACTTCCCTCACTTCACCCCAATGCAGACGATTCAAGTTATGATGACATCATAGTCGCCATTACTATTCCGTCGCGTTTGCACCAGTAGACCACCACTCGGTCGCTGCTCGCGAGCCCAAGCATGCGACACGCATTGAAAGTTTTATGTCTGACGATGGTTTTGAGTTCCCGTTTCCTGATTCAAAGGACTTCTTGATGCGGACCATGCTGAAGTGCACCACAGTTCTTTGTGCCGACGTGGTTGACCGTTGCACACATTAGGTGGTGATAGTTGCACCTGGCGGCCTGTCATACTTAGAGCTCTCTCAAATGAAACTGACAATGGTCAGTAATGAAGAGCCTGTGTTTAATTATCTGTCAAGTGCTGCAGCAAACGATGTATCATGTAATCACTCACAGGACACCAGCAACACATTGCAGCAAGAAACATGAGGCGAAAATTTTTGTGTTAGGACTCCTTTAACCAAAACATTAAAACAATGTCTTTATGTCTAATGTCCCTAAGTACTTCAACTAAATCATTTGAAAGTGTTGTATGACACAAACCACGGCTGCAGGGCCGGTAGGGTGAAGTGGGGAGTTGATGATGTCGCAGCTAGCAAGGGAGTAGGTGTCAAGCTGGGACAGCAGCCACGAATGTTCAGCATGCTATACCTTTTGTTCACATGGGTTTAGATCATCTGTTCTTATTTTATTAATACAGTTCTCATTACTGACTAATCTGATATACTTATTGACACACCCAGTTTAGGTAAGCCAAAATAGAACATGGAGTGTCTGATATTTTTAAGAACTACATTATGTACAATTAAAAATTATTGCATATTTAACATCAGCACGCACACATATATACACTCATCAAGACTCAATACAATAGATCAAGAATTTAAAAAAAAGACAAATTTTTAAGGCAACTTTACTCTGCCGTATGAATTTTCTATATACAGGCACAGGCTTTGTGTAAATGTGAAGCTCAATAAGCACCAAATAAGATATTTTATTTTGGCATTCAAGTCGGTTCTCACATGGCTCACCAAATGATTTCGGCACTATTGTGATCTAAGGCTACGGGGTCAATTCTGAAAATTTTGTGAGCCAGTACGGCTCATTGTGACGACATCAGGCACCAAAACATTCAAAGCGGCAGTTTCTGCATCACCAATAAAGCACAGCGACCGTAGAAATGTCAGGATACTTTGCGTGAGCATGTGCTGATATTACACTGCAACACCAAGGTACAGCAGGAACAAATACTAGCTCTTAAAAAAATAGTGACTACTTTTTCATGGCGCACTCATACTTTCCGGTGCACTTTCTGGGCTCGGAAATGCTTGGCTTTTCATTTGATGCAAAAAAAAAAGAAGACAACAAAATATTTTCACAATAAGTACCACTTCAAAAAGGCAATGTCACCAACCTGTATGTTCCTTTCCCAGATCCAGGTTCACCCTCATGCACAACATTGGCGATGAGGTCATAGACATAGGTTCCTTCGGCAGCGTCTGGCACATTTGCCGCTATCAGTTCGCCAAGGTCAACATCCTTGATGGGGAAGTTCACGATGGTGGGGTTCTTCTCAACAAAAAAAGTGTTTTTTGTAAAGCGCTTAATGTAGAGGATGAGGTAAGGCGGCAGCGAGGTCAGTTCAAAGCGCTTGAGTGTGGAGTCCTTGTACGTCCTGTATTCTTTCTCGCTCGTCCCGTTGAACTTTGAGAGTATGGTGAAAAGGGGCACCTGCCGAGAAAGTATGTAAGCTCTGATACAGGATTGATGGAATAAAACTAATGGTGATTGAGGCACTCTTTACGCAGTCGTGCTACATAGTACATTTATTGAAGCGACAGCCTGAAGTGCTTCGTCAAATGCTGGCATTAAAACATACAGCTTGCTGTACAAGAACTCACACGACTTTAGCTAAAATTGAGATAATAACAATAAAAGATATGAATGAACAGTTAATTCACCGATAGAGTCTAATTCCGGCAAGCTTAATGGCTTCAGGTAATATGTGAGATATCATTGGTCAGCAGCTGCCGCAACTTGATGCCAGCGGGGAAAAAGTTTCCGCACTCGTCATGGCTAAGAAGGGCACCGGCTAACACTCCGAGGTGGCCATGCACATAAAATGTTCAATAAAACGGATGCAACGACCAATGCTGATATAGGTCAATTCGCAAAGCATCATGCTCGTTATTCCAATGTTGTAGGTTTGATCCTTACTAGCAGCAGATTGTCATTTCGTCCAGTTTAATGCCCCGCCGCGGTGGTCTAGTGGCTAAGGTACTCAGCTGCTGACCCGCAGGTCGCGGGTTCAAATCCCGGCTGCGGCGGCTGCATTTCTGATGGAGGCGGAAATGTCGATGCCCGTGTGCTCAGATTTGGGTGCACGTTAAAGAACCCCAGGTGGTCAAAATTTCCGGAGCCCTCCACTACGGCGTCTCTCATAATCATATGGTGGTTTTGGGGCGTTAAACCCCACAAATCAACGTCCAGTTTAATTTTTTTACAGTTATGCCATAAGTACCACACTACAGTTAAAGACTACCAATAATGCCCCTATAGTTTTCATGGTTTTATTGTCTGTTGGTTTCATTAGGCTGTACATAAAGAAAACAAGCCCTCAAGCAATTTTCCTCCATTCAATCAAAAGTGCTTGATGCCATAGAAATCAGCCAACATAACTGGCTTGTGTGACTGCACAAATGCAGCGGTAAAAATGTGTCAGCTTTTAAATACATGCATCACAGCACACTCCAGTGTTATAACTGATGTTCCTGCACGATCTGGAAGACGCCCGAACATAGGTGTCAGGAATGCAATGTTTGCAGGACACTGGGAATCATTAGCTGAGCAGCATGGAAGTTGAAGCACGGCCTGTGCCAAGCAATCAAGCACGTTACAAGAAAGTGAAAAGGCAGTTCTCACAAAATGAAAGAAAGCAAATACGCGGGTCGATATGACTGTCAGAGTCACTAACGAAGGGGTGTTCATATACACTCAAACCTGATCATAATAAAGTGGCATCTTACACAAAAATAAGTTATTATAACCAAAAATTCAATATAAAGATATACTGTCACAGAGGCACAAGGACGCAGGCACAAAAACAGGGCGTTTACTTTGGTGACCAAAGGCCAAAAGCACGAACACCAGAGAGCGCCCACAGAACTACTTCGTTATTCTCCTCAGAGGCTGGCCATTATAGTTGCCAGCCTACCTTGCGTCAATATTTCTAACTATACATCTATTACAAGATTATATTTAATTTACTTCGTTGTAACCTATAGTTCGTAATATCCGGGTTCATTATATCGAGGTTTGAGCATAGCGCCAAACCTGAGGAATGATGTTCTCCCGTAGCTCGTCCTTGAACAGAGGCTGCGCAGGCAAGTCTGCGGTCAGATACATGAAGCCTGTACTCTCGACCTTCTCGTCATACTCTGTGGTGCGCAGAGCAGCACGCCTCTCAGCCTCGGTCATTTCCACAGGAATGACCTGCATTGAACACCATTGATCACTGGAATGAACAATTTTCGGGGTATATGTCCTGAATAGCACAGCATAATTATGAGGGATGCTACAGTGGCAAATTTCAAAAATTATGGTCATTTGGTGTTTTATAATGTACACTTACATAAAACTACACAGGTCTATAGAATTTTGCCAATATCGCAATGCTGTCAGTGCAGCTGATCATGTGTCTTTAGGGCCAGCAGTCTAGCTCCATAAGAACTAGACCAGGGGTTCTGCGAGACACTCATAAATTTTTCCTTTTTAAACACTCTTTGGGCAACTGCTACAAGCACGGGTTCCCACTACACCAGCAGGGTACCCACTACACCATTAATCATAATTCTTGTGTATGAGGGAGGGATCCACTATACCATACACTGTCAGTTTTCGGAGAAGTGTGGTACCCGTTACACACTTCTAAGGAATTCGGTGCAATTTTTACAGCAAAAGCTGTTACAAGATCACAACTCTGGTCACGCGCAGTTGTCCGCCGCCGCTGCCACCGGTGTCTGTAACCACATAGTGTGAAATTAGGAAAAAAAAAAAAACTAGCACCAATGACACAGTGGGGCTCAAACCCAGGTGCGCTGGGTGCCAGCCCAGTATTCTACCACTGAGCTACGCCAGTCCTTGGAACTTGTTGGCAAACTTGCCTTAGGCAGGCTTGATGTTGGTAAAGCAATCGCGTTCATACGACTTATAAAACATTTTAAAACAGTGAATGAACAACCAGTCGTTGCACAATGCCAATAGCGTAACGAGTGGGCCTTCCAATGTGCAACCCATCACAAAAGCTTGTTCTTGTTCCGCTATTAACTGTGGCGCATACCCACTTCAGCCATAATTCCTTGCAATTGTTTAGTGGGTACCACACTTCTCAGAAGAATGGCGAAAAATAGCACAGCGAATGCCGGCCTACTAACCAAATAAATTTTTTTAATAATGACCTAGTGGGTATCAAGCAAGTATGCTTGCAGTTACCCAATGAGTGTTTAGAAAAGGTGAAAGGCTGCTCTTCTAGCTTTCGCTGTGACTGTGCTGTGCCTTCCGTGAATTCCTGGGTTTTTTTTTGATGCTATGGTTGACGACGATGAAAAACTATGCCTGAAGCTTTAGTCATGGGTAGGAGCATTCGATGACCCACTCATTACGCGATTCGCGTTGTGTGATGCCTGGTTGTTCCTTTGCTGCTCTAAAACGTTTTATTACACATATTAATGAAACTCCTTTCGCGACATCAAGCCTGCCTAATGCAAGATTGCAATGGAGTTTCAAGCACCAGCATAACTCTGTGGTAAAATACAGGGCTGGCACGCAGGAGACCTGGGTTCCAATCCCATTGTGTCCTTGTTGTTTTTTATTTCCATAGTTTTTTTTTTTTTCTTAAGTAGCATGATAGTGGTTACAGATACCGGTGGCAGCGGTAGCAGTGGACAACTACAATGCTCGTGATCCTTGTTGTGATCTCATAACAGCTTTTGCTGTAAAGATTTCTTGCTACACCCCCTGCCACTCACATAGCTGCAGAGGCGGGAAAGCACGAAAGCGCACCTTTCGTGAGTAGACATTCATGCCGCCGCGGAATGTCCGATAGACGACGCTACTGCTCGTCTTCTGAGTTCCGTTAAGCGCCATGTGCAGGCTGTTGAGGAACCACGAGAGGAAGTCGATGGGGTCACCCTGTTTTGTGATCTGGAAGCGCTTCTTGCTGCACAGCACCACGGCCTGCAGCATCTCGTGGGGGCTCACATGGGCCTGCAAGTGACGGGCGCACAATGCAGAGCACAGGCAACCCTACGGCTGGCACAAAAAGGGTCGTTAAAGCGAGCCTTCCCCTTGAATTCAGTCAGTTATTCTTAATTACCAGTGGTTCAGTTCAGTTGATCAATATTCAGTCTAAATACAAAGGTTCATGGTTAATAGTCTGCAGACAAGGGTCACAAAGTTGAGAGGCTGTAGGACTCTCAGTTAAATATAACATTAGAAAAATAAAATAAGCAGCATGTCAAAGTTTGCAGTGCAAATGGAAGTATATATATAATGAACTATTTAGAAAACAAGATAAAAAAACATCTTGAATGATATACAACAAGTGCACAAGAATTAGTTTAGATGTAAATATACAGGCAATAGAGTTTAAGTTACAAATATTTTGGAGTTATGTACACATAACTCCTCAACTGGTTATACTAGTCGTTAAGGTTAACCGACAGGACTACCAGAAAAGGCGAAAACACAAGGGGGAGACAGAGTGTTAGGTGGACAGATGAGATTAAGGAGTTTTGCAGGTACGATGTAGCGACAGCAAGCACAGAACCGGTTTTATTGGCAGAACATGGGAGATACCTTTGCTGTTCACTGGGCGTAGTCGGGCTGATGATGATGGAAGTGAAACACTAAATCAGTTTATACAGATAAATCATTCTTTCAGAACTTTATTGTCATTAATTTACCTATTGAAACAGGAAATAAAGGTCGAAGTTTCAAGTTTGAATATCCTGCCATTACTTTAGTGCATAAATGTCAGTATGAAGTTGTGTTAGCAAGAGAAAAAAATAAGCTAGAGAGAAAGTTAGTGATCATGCAGCTCGCAAAGGAATGCAAAATTGGCAGGCATATTATCAAGCAACTGAAAAACAACCATCTAGCTCAGAGAACAAACAGTGCTAGTGAACATTCCACCTGGCATTAAATGAAAAAAAAAAATAATAATAGCCTGATATACTACAACCTATAGGAAAAAAGTGGTACTCGGAGCCACAAAATGGATGCCTAGAGACACGAAATGTAACTAAAGATAGGAGCAAAAATGCGACGGACTGACAAAACTGAGACGTGCAGAAGAAAATAAAATGGAGCCATCTTGCACTGCATAAGGCGATTTGCAGATCATTGGGAGAGGAATTCACCCTTCAGTATGATGGTGACGTTTCGGCAGTAAAATAAGAATATTAACTGTTGGGGTTTTATGTCCCAAAGCCAAGATATGGTTATGACAGGTGCTGTAGAGGAAAGTTTCGGTAACTTAAACCATCTACGATTCTTAAATGCTTATCCGAGTCTAAATGCACAAGCTTCAAGCATTTCGCTTCCATCGTAATGTGGCTGCCTCAGCCAGGACACGGCGTCGTGTTCTCCAGTGCAGCAGTAGAGCACATTATTAAGCCGGCACATCTATCGAATATTTGGTCATCTTGACCACAAATTCAAATTAGAACCTGGCTAGCTATACTTTTATACCAAACCACGACTTATTTACTCACAGATTAAAGCTTCATCTTGGTGTCTGAGGGACTTTGCATAGCTGTCTCAGATGTATATGTGCTTATAATGATTTATTCATCACACTGTATAACATACAATTTTTAGGAGGTAAATTTTTGGCCTTGTTTGTTTTTGTGTTACGCTTTACTTTTTTTTATGCAGTTCGTGCTATTATTTATCAATGAGTTATTTTCAATTTTTTTGTAAACTATTGTTCACTTTTATTTTATGTATGTATGCTACTCCATCCCTATTGTAATGCTATTGGGCCTTTTTAGTGGGTGAACAAATAAATAAATCACCAAATAAATAAATGACTACATAAATAAACTTGACCACTGCGACGGATACTGGCTTGAATAGCCACTGCACAGATATGAACAGCAGCATAGATATTCGGACGAGTTGGGAAGGGTTTATGATTATGTAACGGCACAAGGAACAAACACGAACGATTGACAATGTGTGTCTCCTTCAATGTGATTGTTTCGCGTCTTTTCGTTGTGCCATTTCATAAGCATGAAGACAAGAACAGACCTTGAAGTTTCTCGGGTTCCAGAGCTTGCGGATCAGCTCGCCAAAGCGCTGCACTATCAGGAAGTTGATGTCGCCCGGCGGTCTCTTGAGCTTCGTGTAGTTCTCTTCGCGGAGGAAGTAGTTCCGGAGTGGGGGCACGTGCGAGAGTGCTTGGAGGATGACGTTGCAGTAGTCATTTGCTTTGATGTTGTTGAGGCCCACGATGCCTGGCAAATAGGTGGTGCCATCGTATGCGCGCGACAGGCGGTCACTGGTGTCCAGCCGCACTATGTCCTCCTTGGTGAATGTCGGCCGCAGCACGTAGGTGATGTCGTCCAGAGAGGAGTCGACAATCTCATAGTTGTCAGGGAGGCAGTAGAACCGAAGCGTCTGTAGGTTGAGGAACACGTGGTGGCTCACCTGCACAGAAGTCAAGATTACTAATTACGTTCTTGGAATTCTTGAAAATGTAATTAAGGTGGCCCTGAAACATTTTTCGAAGAAATCAGTGAATAGCTTCATTAAAACAGTTGTATCCCCAACCAACAGCCGCAAATAATTTTAGAACTTGTGAAGTACAAGTGGGGCTAGATTTTCAAGTACGAGTGTCAGGTAGAGATTTGTCGCAAACTTCGAATGCTATCTCTCTTTTCTCATACTAGTGAGTTAACTGAAAGCTACAGTGGATAGGATGGAGAGGGAAAAAGAAGCCAAGTCCATTCATCCTGGACTTGAGCATTATCTCTTCTCTTTTTTTTTTTCTTCTTCAAACATGCGGCTTACTTTCAGTGCGTGATCGTGAGCACTCGCACGTGGCGGCATCTCGCGGCGACTTCAGTAACTATGCATTTTGCAATGCTCAAATGAGCCAATGGCGTTAGACTTTGTGTTTATTGCACAGCCATTTGGGTTAATGACATCATTTGCCGAGAAGAGCGAGTGATTTCTAGCTGACATCAAGAATTGCGAATTACAGGCTGCTTGCTGCGCTATAACGTTAGGCTGACATATTCTTGGAAGCCTTGATCACCAACTGACAGTTTTTTCTGGTAATGCTGTGCACGGTCCTTGTAAAAAGTGTAATTAGGTTACACTACAAGTAAACTGCAACTTATAAGTTACCCTCAAGCTTAACCTAAAAGTAACAAGATACAAAAACAGCATTCCACAATTGCCGTCATGGCTGCGTGCAGCGCCGTCTAACACTCACAGGATTGCACAAAACGAACAGCCAAAAATGTGAATGGGGAAAGTAATTGCCATTGTAGCTCAGCCTGTGTAGCAACAAGTGAATTATCCAAAGGTTGTAGGTCCAGTCCCTAGCTGTGGCAAATAGACTTTTCATCCACTTTTAATTCCTTTCCATTTATTCCATAATTGATATACTACTGTTGAAACATTCTAGTAGCGCCTCTTGTGTCTTCCTTAGCTTCATTGCCCGTTGGTTTTATTAGGTTTCATCTGAAAAAAAGACACAAGCTCTCAATCAAACCCTGCTCTTACGTTCTTACGAATTACAGCTTGCCAAAAGTGACTGCCTTACGTTATTTTGGAAAAGTAATGAAGTTACTGTAATGTTACACCTTAACAAAAGCTCATCATCCGCACAAAACTTATGCACGCTTTATGTACCGCCCATATGCACTGACATCTCGGAGATCTTTGTTCAACTCATGACGCCAGCAGGCATAAAAAGTATTCCCTACAGGTCGTCATGGCTACGAGCGGCGATGACTAAGATTCCCAGGTTTAAATGCACGTATATACTCCATACAGAGGTCGGGGGGGGGGGGGGGGGGATGACCGCCACCATAGCTTAGCGGTGGAGCAACGGACGCATTATATGATTTGCCTTACTATCCGACATGTTTCTTCTGGAATTTCGGCGTGCAACAACACCCTTGATAATTTCAAGATGGATTAGACAATGCGCCTCCCGTTAGCGATCTCTCATGTTAACGCCATGTTTATATTCATCGCATCCTGTCTGGTCACGGTGAGATAAGTTTCTGCGTCTGTGTTTACTTCTGCATATGTGCCTGCCTTCTCTGTGATGTCCGCGTCTGCACGCTCGGTCATCTAACATGCACTCCTGCCACTGAAACGCCTGAATGACATCGGTAGTTAAGCATGCGATTGCATCCTAACAAGTACGTCGCCTCACTCACTTGTACGCTGTGCGTGTAAGCGTGCGTGTTGGTTCCGCGGCCCTGGAAGTACTTGCCGCAGACGAGGCAGGCGTACACGTTGATTCGCGACAGCGACACCGAACACAGCTTCTCGAAGTCGAAGTCCAGCACGTTTCGGTTGATCGTGTCCAGGTAGGGACAGTTGCGGCGCGACTGCCTCGTCTGCTCCACCGTCGAAACACCTTGCCTGCGTTCGTCGTTTGGTTTGCGCTTTTTCGCGTCCGGCGGTGCCGCCATGTTTCGCTAAGCGCTGCACGCTGATGTCGCTCGCGATGACACTGCTTGCCAGTTCGCCAATTTTATAGTTGCGATTGCGAAACTGTCGATAGTTATATCTCTGTGTCGTCGTTTTGTTCTCGCGCTATAATTATCGTCATGCCATACCAACTAGCCCAAGCTGCCACACCGCGAAACTGCGTTCCAAAAAGATAGTTATGGCGCGAGAACAGAACGACGACACAGGGACAAGAAGGACACGGAGGACACTCAGTCGTCGCTCTGTTCTCGCGCCTTGACTATCGTCATGTCATAGCAACTAGTCCAGGCTGCCACACTTCTGCGTTCCAAAACTCGGACACGCAGTTGGCCACATTTTTGGGGAGTTAATTGGGGGACACAATGATTGTATGAAACTCCTATTGCCAATGACGCGTCCGGATTTCGATACATGGAGCCTATGGGGAGTTTCGCAACTAACATTTGCTTGAACTCTGCAAGTGTAATAGATAACTCTAATTCTTGCTGGTTCTATGCCTTCTGGCCTTCCACTACACTTGGCTTGTTGGTTGTTCCTTGGTGTCCTGGTGCAGCCCACAGGGGAGGGGGGGGGGGGAATGGGTCGTTTTACTACAGCGCACTAGAAATGGGGTTCTAGTGCGCTCTACTTCTACTAACGCTTCTACAACAAAACGCCGATCTCTGGAGGCAACCAGCCATCGCTGCAACCACGTTGCAACCAAGGAGCTTCGCCTGCAAAACGGTTCAAATTCTTTTAAGGCTAAATCCTTGGATGCCTCATAAACAAAACAAAAAAAAGACAGTCGGCGGCGTCGACAGAAGTGATACAAAAATTATCATCGCGTGATGACGTTTCAGGTCACCAAAATTTGTGACGTCATGGGGTAACGTGGTAGTGCGACATGACACCGTCTCCCCGGTAAAAGGTTTATCGAAACTACAATTGCTACAAAAAATTTAGAGGGAAACGAGACAAAAAGATGACGTACGCAATTATGGCGGATTCGGAAAGAAGGCAGTCAAGTTACGAGTTTGATAACCTTACAACAAATATTCACTATAAGAAGACGATTTTTAAGGACCACGTATTGACAGCAAATTTTTTGTCCGTCACTTAGCTTTGTGTTTGATAAACCCGAAATTGAATCTTGCACCATCTAACGTGTGCTCGAATTAATGCCATGGCGTCGTTCATTATGACCATTGATGGCGTGACCTCAAGACAGCCGACTAAAATCATGACAAACTACTGGGCCATCGTGTCGGAGTGCCATAAGATCACTTGGTTAGGTTGAGAGCATGTTTATAAATCGTGTCCCTTTTGTGAGAAAAAGTACAAAGTGGGCTGCCTAGAGTAATAAATAGTACACATCAGCTGTTCTTAATTACCATGGTTTTGAATATAACGAGGAAAAATATAGGTTTTTTTTTTTCTTTCGCCTAATGCAACAGCTACTGGCAGCGTAACTCGATCGACTTCACGGATGTCGTGCTTCCGGGAATGGTGCAAAGCAATTTTTTTTTTTTTAATGTAGACTTCCTTATTCCTCCATTCGCAGATTGGGCCTGTCACACCAATAGCAACCAAGGACGGCAGGCAGGTACAGAAGATGGACATCACAGTCTGCGACCAGTCGCACCTTGGCTTCAAGGTGACACTGTAAGTAAATCATGTGGCCCCGCTATTTCATGAGTCGCACTTCGCAGAAGACATTGAAGATCTCGCGACGGAGCGTTAATTTAGTGGATGCTAGGATATGAAAGAGAGAAATGAAAAAAAAATTGTTTCGTACTATCGGATTGCCCTTTAACAATACCAAAATAGCTCTATTCTCTTTTCACTCCTCTCCCAACGCTCAGTAGTAGGTCAGAAATCTAATTCAGGCTGACCTCACCTCCCAGCTTTCCTGCCGCAATACACTTCCTTTTCTCGCGACAAGGAAAGTAGATAGATAGATAGATAGATAGATAGATAGATAGATAGATAGATAGATAGATAGATAGATAGATAGATAGATAGATAGATAGATAGATAGATAGATAGATAGATAGATAGATAGATAGATAGATAGATAGATAGATAGATAGATAGATAGATAGATAGATAGATAGATAGATAGATAGATAGATAGATAGATAGATAGATAGATAGATAGATAGATAGATAGATAGATAGATAGATAGATAGATAGATAGGCAGTAATCTCGGTGCACTGAAAATTGCTCAGGTGGGACGACGAGCTGATCCACCTGTCACACTTGTGGAAAGCGAAGGAAACAGGTGAGGCGAAATAATTTGACGGCTATTATTATTATTATTATTATTATTATTATTATTATTATTATTATTATTATTATTATTATTATTATTATTATTATTATTATTAATTATATTGTTGAACGCACACTGGCGCGCAGTGCTGCACCTCGCCGACGTACGAGTGCGACTGAACAACATGTACGGGCTCACGGCCTCTACCGACGGAAGAACAGTTGTCACCGTCATGCCGGGTGAGTGCTAAAAACTTTCTACAGGCTCGCGCATGGTACCCTGGCGGGCGGGCGGGGGGGGGGGGGCGAAGTTATACCGTAATCTTCCCCCTTTCCCCTGTTGGTCGTGCAATAAATAAAAATAAATCGGTGACGCGCATCTTGCAGGGGCCCGACTTTGCATGATCCTTGGTTTCCCGGCCCTCTATGAGTACAGATGCGAAATGAGGTATTTTTTGGAATACAACATCATGGCCTTTCGGCCGCCATCGTCGTAAAAAACTTACGCTATGTGACACCAAGCATAGGTATGAGACAGACTGTCCCCAATCCATCCCTCGCTAGCGCGCGCCAACGATTTCGTAAAATGACGTTGCACTAAGTCAAAGGCGCCACAAAAAAAAAAAAAAAAGATAAATTTACGAAGCCATGTATGAAACGAGCAGAAGCGGAAAGTACGTGGGGTGTCGTTATAAATAACATTACAGTTTAGAAGAAAACAAAAAAGTGACAGTTTCGCCGCAAGAGTGTGTATTGAATGCAATAACAACAAATTAGACTGTTACTACTTTAAGTCGTAACCCTCCCACCTTGTATGCAAATAAATCGTCTAGAAAAACGCTTCTCAATCTTGTTTCATTCTGTTATTTTGCATATTGTGAATTTATCACTGTGCTCGGACTTCTTGCCCGCAGTACTTTATAACTAACTAACTAGCTAACTAACTAAATAAATACGATAAATGAGGAGTGGCTAGTAGCTAACTCCATTGAGATCCGATCTCGCGAACCTAAGTCTGGAGGTCTTCAAGATAATACGGCCGCTCCACTTAGCCAAGCGGTGCTTTCGTGCTTCTGTTGTCTCAACGCGAAGCAAGCAAGGTGCACGTGCATAGCACGCATATAGATGTATTCCACGTTTGTAAACAGCGGTAGGCGCTGTCGACACACGGAGGCGCTTATAGTGACTTTTTAGTCAAAATTCCAAGTTCTCGAGTGACGCAACGTCTTCACCTCCCCCCAATTATTATATTACCCGGATATGTATATATATATAGATGAAATAGATGATCAGAGTTTCTTCTGGCTACCGTAGTAAAAGTTATAAACTTCGAGAATAGTGCAGTATAGGAAACAAAACAATAAAATATTTATTTAATCCTAACAGTTTCGGCTGGTGGACCAGCCTTCTTCGGAGGATGTAAGTGAAAAAAAAAAAAGGCTGGTTCAAAACTGTTAGGATTAAATAAATATTTTATTGTTTTGTTTCCTATACTGCACTATTCTCGAAGTTTATATATATATATATATATATATATATATATATATATATATATATATATATATATATATATATGTGTGTGTGTGTGTGTGTGTGTGTGTGTGTGTGTGTGTGTGTGTGTGTGTGTGTGTGTGTGTGTGTGTGTGTGTGTGTGTGTGTGTGTGTGGTGTGTGTGGTGTGTGTGTGTGTGTGTGTGTGTTTTACCGGGTAGAACTGACAGAGCGAATCCTGGCGGGAAATGGGGCATGTCGCTATACTCTTTCTCAGGGAGAAAAAGAGTGGCGACGTAGCAGGGCGACATAAGCGGAGAGCAAAAGTGAAGCTATGGCGGGAGCGGAGCAGGTAGCGTGGAGAGGAGAGGGCAGGAGCCTGATTGACTCTTCCGGTGAAGACAATCAGCTAGCGGTGGCATGCAGTCGGGAACAGGTGGTGCTGGTGAGAGAGGACTGATGCTCTTCAGCTCCATCATTTAATCGGTATTTTTTGTTACTTTTCGTGCAGACATACCCGAAGCAATGGCGCTCTTCGACTACCTCCAGGGTGTCGACATCGATGAAGACATGGGCGAGGAAGCATTTGGTGGGTGCTTTTTTCACCAACTGCCGTACAAAATGAAGCTCGGACAGACCGATAAAGAGTTCGCGTATGCCTTAGCAACAATTTCGAAAAAAAAAACTGTTCGCTATGCCAAACAAGTTGCATTGTGTAATAATAGTATACTCTAAACGCACAGCAATATACTTAACCACTCAGTCACTTGTACCACGCATGCCATCAGAACTACTATTGTGAAATTCACGTCATTTATTTTACAAAGCACAATTTATCAATCCAAGCCGATTCAGCTGTTTCACTTTGGTGTTCTTTTGTAGACGTATCACGCCGTGTAACAAGTATGACGCGATTTTCGTGTTATGACCTATACTCATTTACGTTTGTCATGCTCTCATAACACCCTGGACACATTCTAGGCGGGGCTGTGCGAATAGCCAAACTTTATTTCGAAAGAACAGTGACCAAAATTAAGGAATAAAATAAAACGATTGAGTGAAGATTGAAAGAAAGATTAAAGAAATTAAACCTGCTCATTTTTTCGAGCACATAACGCGGTAAGCGACTGATGCGGAAAAACTGCCAATTGTCAAGTCGAAACACGAGCTGTTTCCACGTGGCCTGTCCTCATACAGTCTCACTCGCCATGGTGTTATGGTGTTTCCGGTGCTTGAAAACATGCGCGCACTGGTTACCTCAATAGCTCCAACCCCCTAGCCGAGAAATGGTAAGGTCTATTGCAGATCAATTTTGGCGACAGCTGGATAAAGCGCAATTATTTTCACACTTTTTTTTATATCCTTTCTTGGTATCGGAGGCCCCTTGAAATATTTTCGAAGCTGGTGACTACAAGAACTGAGCTCATGTGTAGAGGTTTTTTTTTTTTTCGATAGCAGTTGAACAGCCTCCTATAACTGTTCCCAGGACTTATCTGCTGGAGCCATGGCGTGCAGTTATGGCGCAATATCCTTTAAAATAAACGTGCCTGTCAGCGGAAGTTTTAACGAAAGCCTGTATACTCCAACGACGTTCGCGTTAGCCTAACCCAACGCCTCCTTTATTTTATTCACTGCCCGTGGAAACGCGCGTTCCTCAACGGGAGCCGTCAGTCCGCCTTAGCATCTTCTTCTTTCTCTATGGCCTTAGTTCATGGAGTGGCCGTGATGCGACGCCATATGAGGGGTAGGGCTGCTTGCGTCACACGTCCTTCCTCCATGCATCGAGCACTTTTCCCGCGGAGATGGGACAGGCGTGTTTCCCTCTCCAGTACCATACGTCTGTGTTTTCTTCGTGCTCATTCTTTGTGACATCGAAGCAATGCCACCTCCAAATCACAGCGCTCTTGATGCAGCAGCGTCGCAGTGACGCGTCCCCATTGGTTGTCCGCATAGCGCCATGAACGGAGATGCGCTATCTCAAAACACCATGCCTCTGGCAGAGCCGCGCGCGTTACTGCGAGCATTGTGAACACGAGTAGGGAGCCTTCATGTGTGCACGTCTCCGTAGACCCGTGCACATGAAGGCTCCCTAAACACGAGGGATGCAAGACGCCGCACGGATCTGTACACAACCGAACGAAAAAATTGCTTCGTGTGATTTTTCCGTCATGAGGCACTGTATGATGGGTTCTCTCCCTCATGATCGCAAAGCACTCACGAAGGCTAGCAACGCCGACTAAATTTCAAGGCCGAAAGGTTGCCGCAGTGACGTCAGAGGTTGGGGGCCCAGTTGCCCAATTGAGCATGCTCAGTAAGACTTTTTTTTTCCCACATCTTTTATTCGGCCCAATCAAGCCGCAGCAGCTGCGAGAGCGGGAGCGTTGGTTCTCCTAACACGTGAACGAAACACAGGCTTTCCGCCGCGTTCGCTGCGTAACTGGGCCCCCACCTTCTGACGTCACTGCGGTAGCCTTTCGGCCTTGAAATTTAGTCGGCGTTGAGGCTAGGCGATGGGCGGGAGCGCGAAAGGGCTAGAAGAGAGGGCGGTGAGCAGCTAGATCGGGCGCATCTGGCTGGCATTGATAAAATAGAGGAGGCGTTGCCTAACCGAATTGCATCATTGGTCTTCGTCGTGTTTGAGATGTTCGTCGTGCCGAATTGTTCGAAACTTCGAACACTGGCTATTCGAGTGTCGAACCGAACTGTTCGACCAGGAATTTTTCGATTGGAACTCGAGACTCGAACGTTTGCGCACTTTTAATTCCGAGTGCCATGTCATTTGCAGTGGACCACACGGTGTACACAGTGGTCCAGGTGAGGCGCGAAACGGCGTCGAGGGCGCAGAGCGGCGACTTGACGCCCCTCAGCGGCGTCTTCTTCGCCTTCCTCAACCGGCTGGACCTCGACGGACCCGGCGCACGCATGGTGGCATCGCGCTGGTCAGTGACTGTGTTTCCTGTGTCTCTTGACCGTATGAGATATTCTAAAACAAGGTGTGGCAGGGGCGGCGTCAGGGGGGCAGACATGAAGGGCTGGAGCCCCCCCCAATGCCCGCAAGAAGGAAAACAGTCATAACACAATGGTTAAGTTCCTCGCCTCCATACCCCCTTGAAGGAACTCACTTAATCATGGTTGCCCCCGCCTCTCGGTAAGATAAATATGCCACCGCCCTTGAGGGGTAGGTGCAGGAGCCGACGTTTCGACAAGCGGACTTCATTGACTTTTTCGAGGCTGGGACATGCAGTCATCTCTTCTTCAAGACAAGTCGACCCGCTTGTCGCAGCCTATCGAAAAAAGTCAAAAGACAAGTACGCCAGTCGAAACATCGGCTCCAGCACCCAAGTCCTGGTGGTGGTGGTGGTAGTGGTTACAATGAAGAGGAAAAAGGCACCTAATTTCTGTCTGCCTTCAGGCGACACGGCGCAGTGCCTTATAGGGGTGGGGTTAAGGAGGGATAAAAAGGATAGAAGGAAAGTAGAAGCAGAAGAAGACAGCCAACGAGAGGAAAAAGAAGGAGATAGGAAAGTGGGGATCCGGTCGAAGCAGTCCAAGGGCGGGGTGCCACAATGCGAGAGCTACACGGCATCAGGAGACCGCGGAGGGCGAACCAGTCGGCGGGAGCTACGCTGAAGTCGGAGATCGCGAGGGCACAACCGTCCAGCTTGAAATCCTGCGAGCGAATCCAAGTCCTGGTTGCGAATTTCTCATCGCAAGCATTCCATCTTGCCCTTCTTGCCGTTCCCTTGGATTTCACCGTTCGTGTGCTTCGGAACATATGTCGCTGGATGAGTCAGAATTGTTAACGAAGCGTTCGGCAAGGGCGCCTTTGTATTGCTGCATCTTTATGCACGACGTCCACGATACATCGAACCAATTGAGACAACGTTGTGGCGTCGCGGATATGAATTAGGGAGCGTGCACTATCGCAGATGGTAATATTAAGGTTCCTCAGATGCCGGCACCTTTCGCGTTCTGCGGCTAAAAACAATATGGCTTCCCAGCATAGGCGTGCACGAGGGTGGCAGAGGGGGCCGCCTGTATAGTCACCCATGAAAGAAGGCACAAAATGTGCATACTGACTAGGGGGCGGGGCGCCCTCGTCACGTAAGAGGGGGGCACAAAATCTGACCCATACATTGACTTAATAGATAGGGGGAGGCGCTGCAATAAACCTTCAATCCCCCTCCCCCCGAACTGAAACCCTGTGCACGCCAACGGTTCCCAGCTATAGCCTTATTAACACCTATAGAGTCTTACATTAGTTGATTTCATATAAGTAAGAGGTCATTTTGTTTCCATTTATTATTTCCGTCTTCTATTTGCACATGCGCTCCCTCACCAAAGAACGAAGGAAGAGAAATTTAAGGGCGCACGTCTTTTTTTTTCTTAGTCAGACACAACGTTAACAAAAACCAAGGACAATGAAGCCATGAACAGTGAGCCAAATATGATGTAATTGGGGCGAAAGACAACTTGTCACCGACGGGAACCAAACCGGCAACCCTATATCGGATAACGCGTCCTATGTTCCATACCAATTTACAGCGGCCACCATCTTCTCGTCTACTTTATCAGGTAAACACCTGGGAGTAGTATACCGAATGCCGGTCGTGTAACCACGACGGCGAGTGTGGAACTCTTCTTTGTTTTTACCTGCTGGGCAGGTGACGTTGAGTTAACTCGCGTCTATGGTGGGCCTAATAAAGTTATTTCACTCCCTCACTCATTCGCTCACCTACTCGCTGTCACGTCTTGTTATTTTACAATGTGGCAGGTGACGAGCGATTGCTCGCAGGTTACATAAGGTTGCATATTTGGTCCACAAAGTCTGTAAGTTGTTTTTTTTTTCGTTCACTAATTTATTCTCATTTATATCAAAATAACCACATATTGCGCCCTCCCCGAATGGGGCGCGTAGTGCCCCTGTTGGCGGGAGTCATCATTCTAGGAATCATCAGCATCTTTGTATTCACGTGACGTCATCCGCAAGGAGCGCTGTCGCGGATGTCGCCATATTCGTGGTCGCACGCGAGGACTTAATCGTCAGATAGCAACCAAAGCTATCGGCAGGACGTGTAATTTTGATATTTCTTCTAAGAAAACGGCGCATAGAGGTGCAGCGTCGCCAAAAATCAGCCCGTATGAAAAATCGTTGAACGACCGTGCAATGGCGTCCAGGACGGGGACATCTGCGGCGTCTACTGCTGCGCGGCTGCCCTTACCGCTCTACGGCGGCGCCCTTGAAAGACGCGGGACACGCGGGGCAAACAATGGCGGCGTGGCGTCCTTCAAAGAATGGCAACACCCTGCGCGCGCATCGAGGCACACTTAAGGTGCCTAGATGAAACTTGACCTTAAGCATACTTCACGGCCAGCAGAGAGCACCACGCTGTCACAGTGCTCGGATTCGCACCAGAAGATCGCGACGCCAACGACGCCAATGCCGTGTCGACAACAAAAGCTCGTTCACAAATGGGGCGGAGGGCTACGGTGAAATAAGAACTGACAGGACAGGTACGGTACTTCTAGAGTGCAAAAATACATATGTGAAAAGTGTGTTCCCAGCCGTCTGTTCTGAGACTTCCTATTTGTAGTTTTTTTTTGCTTTTCTTCTCTCTCTTTTTCTTTTACCGGCTATAGGCCACAATATTTGTGAGCACCCGATTCAGAGGCAACTAGCCACCTATCATCATCATCATCATCATCATCATCATCATCATCATCATCATCATCATCATCTCCACCGCCGCCGCCGCCACCATCATCATCGTCGTCGTCATCATCATCATCATCATCATCACTACCACCACCACCGCCACAGAGGAGCCCAGTGAATACCTCCTATATAGTTGTTTTGCGGCAAGTAATAAGGAACACAATGCGTGGGGTGTCTCTCGGGTGTACACGCTGCATGCAGTGCCCACTGCAACTCCCGGCTGAGAAGCGGCGAACCGCTGTGCACGAACGGAACATGCCCCGTGGCCATGGGCGAGGCGGAACCACAGAGCGTGGAAGAGCTGGACATCCCCGTCACGTGGACTGACCACACGGGCTCCCTGGAGCGGTCGCGCATCAGCGGACGCGTCGCCGAGGGACTTCTCGGAGTTGAGGTGAGATGTGTGTATGTAGACCTCTAATCCATAGTATTCGAGGTAGAAACAGGTTGTACTGAATTAATAAATGTGCGAAAGGGGGAGGGGGGAGAGCGTTATCTAACAAGAAAGAGTTCGACAGAAGGTTGCACTCCCTGTAACACTTGAAGGCAAAAGCCTGTATGCGCACTTTGTTTTATGCATTCGGGGGGCATTGCAAGATATAATGAGCCGCAGTGTGAGAGACACGGATTAAATTACCTCGACCTTCAGTCGATTGAATGTTTCCCCTTTGTACGAAACTTTCTGCAGTGCCCGTTTGAGTAAGCGACAACGTCACGCAATTACGTCATCAGATCACGGCATGCCGATGATGCACACATCTTTTTTAAATGAAGTGTAGTTCAAATATAGATTTTTGGGCATGGCCAATTGAGTATCAAAGTCAGAAAGAACGAATTACGGGGACTCATTGAGAGATACGTTATCTTTCATACAAACAGATGAATACAACGGACAAACATGTCGAGAATCGGGGGTGGTGGCCACGGGGGGGGGGGGGGGGACAAAACTAAAATTTCCACTGTCCCCTCCCTTTTTGCACCCCATAAGGAAAAATTCAAAACACAGCGCATCAAGTTGTGAGCTTCCTTGGCCTTCCTGAGCAACTCACTTATAATAAATGCCCACTCAGCGAATAAAAAAAATCTTGGCATGCCGTTTCTGCAATATTGAATGCAATGAATGGTCCTTGATGTATAATGAATGAAGAAGCTGATACTTTAAGCTGATAAATGCGGTGGGTAAAGTGCCATTGCAGAGCAGTGAACAATGCGCGTCTCCAATACTGCTACTCACTATTTAAAATTTATTGTCCTTTCCACACGCGCGGCACAGGTGAAGCAGTTCAAGGAGCTCTCGGAGAACGAGCTGACCTCGCTCAAGTGGCAATTCTTGTTGGAGAGATTCAAGGTCCAGTTCAAGGTAGACATCGCAGATTTGAACACAACACTGTGCTTTTTTCTTGGTTCTTACTGAAATCTTATTGAACACGCGGGAACTGTTTCAGGTGAACTTCGCCCCGGGTCCATCGAGCGGCGATCCCGTGGTCAGGGTCGTCGGCGTGAGCCGCGCCAGACCGCAAGAGTTCTTGGAGAAAGTATTCAACGTGCGGGCTTGAAGTGCAGCCTCTCGCCGTCTTTAACTTTCCTCTTTCGTTCTTTTCTCTTTGTCACAAAACTTCGCTGTTCTGGCGCACGAGTGTGGTCGCCAGAAGTGTGGCAAATAAATTATCATAACAGTTTTAGTTGAATGACTTGTTTCGACCTGTTTACGACTCGCGCCAGCCGGTACGAGCTATAGTTAATCCGAACGCACTGGAGTTTCAGTCTCTCCGAGGGTGGCTGCTGCGATTAGAGGCCATCGCTGGATTAGAGAACTAATCGCAGAGGCCGGCCGCTCCCTGAGTCAGCGGAGCGACATGGAAACGCCAGCGTGGGAAGCTACACAGGCGAAGCGCCAGCTCCTAGAATAAGGCCTGACTACACCTATACGCGTTGCAGCGCGCGGCTTCCTGACGCGGTGCCACACCCTTTCCCTATGAAGAGAGAAGGAGCGCGGCTAAAAGCGAAGCTGCGTGCCTTCTCTCTTCATAGGGAGAGAGTGCGGAGCTGCATCCTAGGGCCACTCGCCCCTATGAAGAGAGAAGACGCGCCGCATCGGAGTCACGCGCTGCAACGCGTACACATGTGGTCAGGCCTTCAGACGCTGTACACTCGGAGCCGCAAACAGCAGGAACTAGCAGGCACAGTTGAGCGAAAGAACAGGAAAGCGTAAGTCATTTGATCATGATCGTCGTCGTTGTAATTATTACCAAGACTGCACTCACTGCTGTGGTCATAGGAGTACGCACGACTGGTGCAGTGGTTGGAGGGGGTGGCAGAGGATTCGCAAACGATGTGCCAGGTACCGGTCAGTTCGTACTTGTCGCCATCAACTGCGCAACGTTTATGGAAGCTGTTTGGCATTGTGACCCCTCTCCCTCCCCCCTCCTCCCAAAAAATGACGAAAAAAGTGACCACCCCTTCGCATGCCCAGGCTAGTTTCTCGAAAAAGGTCCATTGTTATACCATCGTTCAAGCGGTGCCACGTGAAATCGCCGAACACAGTGCCGAACACTCGTCACCTTCCCGGGAAGCGAAAGAGACCACCAGATAATGTCCTACGAGTCTCAAAAATAGAAGAAGGCAAGGCAAGGTCAAGCAATTTGTGTACTTCAAAAACGCTTCTACAGTCCCCTGGCTATGAGGCGAGCACCCAAGCAGGTCCTGGATTTCTCGGTACAAGGTGACATGTTTTCTTCCCTTTCTGTCGCTCCCTTCCTCCTTCCCTTCCATTTCTTTCTTTCTTTCTTTCTTTCTTTCTTTCTTTCTTTCTTTCTTTCTTTCTTTCTTTCTTTCTTTCTTTCTTTCTTTCTTTCTTTCTTTCTTTATTTATTTCTTTCTTGCTTTTTTCTTTTCAGCAGCTCCTTGGGGTTACATTGTGCATTGGATATGTAAAACATCGTAGGCGCAAACTTGAAAGAAGACAAAAGAAGAGAGCCTTCTTTCAAGTTTGGGCCAACGATGTTTTACGCAGCTACACAGCAACTAGCCCGACAGCATACGTTACTGTGCATTAGATAAGTAGCGACTAGATTTAGCCACTGGGATAAACACTGAATTCTGGGGAAATAACCCATACTTATTAAGGCGACATAGTCATGTTTAGCGACGCCCCTATTGGCAAACTTCATGGTGTTTAGGGGCGAAGCTCCTTAAAGGGGCCCTTCAACACTATTCAATCCCCCCCTGTTTTATTCGTGGGTTGTGTAGACTGAAGTACAGACAGACTAATGCAGCAAAAACGGCAGTGATAACGGCACGCAGTCTGAAGTTATTCGACTTTGAAATTTCAAAATACAAGAAAACAAAAACAGTGACCCTCAACTCGATTTTCGCGCGGTCACTTGAGCACATTTCACTCGCCCTTGACATCGGAAGGCTGCCCCAATGAAATGAGCTGGAAGCGCCTACGTAAGGGAAGCTCGAATCCCATCGTTTTCGGTTTGGTTTGGGAAAACTTTATTTTGAAAGTCCGAAGGCGTGAGCCCGATAGCAAACGGTGGGCTGCTCCCACGATGGGACAGTAAGGCCGAGACCTAGCGCCGCATCGCAGGCCCTCCGGACAGCCCAAAGTTGTGATGTTATGTCCGGACTCTGGAGAGCGGAGTTCCACTTGTTGGACGATGCTGAATCGGTGCCGCGTACCGAAGGGCACTCCAAGAGCATGTGGTGTAAGGTGGCTAAACCGCCACATTTTGTACACGAGTTAGTTGAATAAACCTCAGGATAAAGCTTGTGGAGAAAGGCAGGGTTAGTGTATGCTTCTGTTTGAAGTAATGGCAATGTTTGAAGTAATCGCAATCCCATCGTTGTTTTTGTTCTTTCGAATTAATGTTGACGCTGTTGCCACAGTAACATGTGCATCCCACCGTATTTTCTTCAAAGTAATGTTGCTCTTGTTGTCAAAGTAACAAACGTGCTACCTGACCCCTGGCTTGCCAAAACGTGGGCAGGTGCTACTGTGTCAAAGCGAGGTATTTTCTGCTATTTTTCACAACATTCCAAGTATCTCCCTCCTCTTATTCAGGGAAAGGAACTTGTGGAACGACCAGGACAGTGAACTGTTGTTGACTCTTCGAGCGTTGTTCGGTGAGCACCAATGGCGAAAACCAATGGTACGCTGCACCCCTTGAACAGCGCACGTGTTGTTTATCCCCTCGGTTTGTCCTCGCTCGCTGTGGCTTACCACCACACGTCTCTTCTCTTCTCCTTCTTCGGCTTTCCCACATCTTTACTCCTATCCTTTTTATCCCTCCTCACCCCCATCCCTCGTGAGCTACTGTGGCGGTGTCGCTCATTGAAGCAGACAATAACGGGGCTCGCTTTTCTCTTCTTTTCTCTCTTTTAATAGCCACTCCGCGCACGTGTTGAAGGAGCCAGTTCGAAAACTCCCAAAAGCAAGACGAGGGAAGAAAGAAAGAGAGGTCTTTGGTATGGACATCCGACTCGCGTAAGCCAAAAATCCAGTGCCAGCGCTTCTGTCGCGTTTTGTAGTCGCAGTGATTTTTTTTTGTTGTTGTTGTTGTGGCCGCGTCTGTTCAGGGTTTGATGAAAAAGCACAGAGAAAATTGAAGCAGATTGGTAACCTCAGTTTTGATTCCACACCACGATCGCTTATAACGTTACATTTATCCAATGATAAGGCGGTCACCTTACGGTGTCATTTCCGTCCGCAAAGTTCTGGAGAGCGCCACTACGTGGTAATGCGGTCGGCAACGATGTATTGACTTTATCGTGTGATTAAAATACTAAATCACTTAATATCGGCGCTTAGACCTATGCTACATTTATCTCCAGCTATCTATCTACGCAAACCACAGAAAAAAAAATAGGTGCTTCAATATTGTTGGAGGGCCCCTTTAAGGCGTGGGTTGTGCGTCTCCTGTGTGTAGCCACCTCTTGTTATACATACATACATACATACATACATACATACATACATACATACATACATACATACATACATACATACATACATACATACATACATACATACATACATACATACATACATACATACATACATACATACATACATACATACATACATACATACATACATACATACATACATACATACATACATACATACATACATACATACATACATACATACATACATACATACATACATACATACATACATACATACATTGGACGGACGGACGCGGCCAGCAGATGATTCACGGTTCGCCGTTAAAGCCCTTCGAGGCTTCGGCCTACTCACCATCATTCACTCCGTATAGATATGCTGCGATTTTTTTTTTTCACAAATGGCGCCACCACCAAAAAATGTTCGCCAGATTTATTATTTCTTGAATATCTTTTGTTTCAAGCACTGCTTCGTAAAGTTAGTGAGCACTCGTAATTACAAGACATGACATGGTCCTGCTTAATGTGCAATAATTGTTGTGAATACTGTATAAAAGAAAAATGAAACGAAACTTGCACAAGCCTTGCAAGCATTAAAATTAGCTAAGTTCACTGCTGTCGTACAGTTTTTTTAATGAACTTACGACAATTTTCTCTTCATAGAAACACAGAGAAAGGCGTGCTGCTAAAAATTTGAAAATTCCAGAGTTTCAGGTTGAATAGTTCTTTTTTTTTCATATCGCCGGTAATGCCTGATTAAGTGGAGCCATACATTGCCGAATTCAAGTAGCAATAATTCATGAACTGTTTTTCAGAACGCCAAACAATTTTGCGTAGACATTAAGTACATTGTAATCTGAAAACCCATTCATCTTTCTTGTCTTCACAGAAAAAAAATAAAGTTATTCCCAGATAAACTTATACTCTTTTGCTCATTTCGATTGAAGCCTGGATCACTTTCTAATTGCTTTACTGGTTATATCTCTTGATAGAAACCTGGCATAATGCTTTATGAAAAGGCTCAGCAAATTGGTTGTGTTGAACAGTTTTGCCACACTGACAGTGCAACGGAGGCTCAATTTGTACAGCAAAAGCACCGTTTTTTTTTTGCTCGGACTATTTCGATCGCCATGCAATACCGCTTCAGATTAGGTGACAATACCGGCTGTCAATAGAAAGTGGAGCACGTGACCTTTCTAATGCAATGCAATTCACATCAATACGGTGAGCGCAGTACAGCGTAGTGCGTCGGAAAACAACGACTAAAATGCGGAGCGGGTGAAGGAAGCTGCAGATAAAGCTGCAATGATACTAAATTTCAATCCGAGTTTGAACTTGATCTTTTTACCATCTTGATCAATGTTTTCATAGTCCAAGCGCCGATGAAATAGTCATTTCCGGGTTCTTTGTTCTAACTGCCGTAACAATTTTAGGAAGCCGCATGCATTCAAAGAGAGCTCAATGAGTTCGCAGTGATGCTTCTAGCTGCCTTCGATCTGTTAAATGCTGCATTCGTTTGCGAAAAGAGAGTAATCATTTCATTTGTTAGTTGCATGGCCAACATTATCGCTTTTGGCACTTGGCAATAAACTATTACCATACGGCAATAAGGTATTGTCATATGCCAAAGGAAATATGTTGTTTTACTTTTTTTTCCAAAATTAAAAAAAGTGAAAAAATAATAAATTCTTTTATTGCTCAAGATTTCTGGAAGTGACCCTAATTCAAGTTTAATTCACCTTGCGTGTGCCCTTCATGATCACTCATTGTACCAAGCTTATAAATTAAAAGGTGCCGCGATTACAGAGAGAGAAATAAAAAAAGACAGAGTTCTACTCACAAGTGTTGAAGATTGGGCTAGTTGGCTTGTTGTGCTTGAATTGGTCTAGCGATTAATGGCAAAAAAAAAAAAAGGAACGGCTGAGTCGGCCAACACAACAGGACCGAGCGCTTTCTTCATTCTGATTTTATTTGAGCAAATTGCCTAAAATATTTAGTCTCGCGCACGCATATAAAAAACAACCGAGCGTATGTAGCGCCAAGATTTAGACAGCAACATCACAACATCACAGATCAAAGTTTCATAGACGGTCGCCTGATTTAGGAAGTACATTTCAGATAAGGCCAAGGTAAAGGTGCTTATGCAAGAGATTCCAGCCCTTAAAAATGCACCTGTACAAATGTGAAATATTAATAAGTGAAATCACTTCCGTTCTCGGTTGTTCTCATGAAAGAAATGGTATGATAGCCTAAGTCATTCGTTCACAGAAAGCCAACCTATACATCGCGAGATACTTTATTGAAATTCCTATCTGCTGACTCAATATGTCCACAGATAGGCTGACTGTACTGATAGGCTGACGATACTGAATAGACTGACTTTACTGACAACAGTCAGCAGATAGGCTGTGTGAGCTCACAACCTCAGACAGATATCTTGTAACAGACAAAAAAAAAAAAAAAACGCCCTTGTCAATGATGCTGCGATGAATGTCGCTTTGGGAGAGTTCGTCTTTGCAAAATGACGAGTCAAACCAAGGGCCACGCTGCCTCTGCATTCCAAAAAAAAAAAATACGAAAAGGAAAGTTTCTAAAAGCAACAAAGCGGCAGTAGGGGTGCACATGGGGCACTTCTTTCAAACCACACCAGCACTTTTCTCAACCAGCTCTTTCTTACTTCTCCAGTCAGGACACAACGCGGCTTTGAACATCTCCCCCCCCCCCCCCTCCTTCACGACAAAAGCCTGCCGATATCTATGACTGGGAGGGTAAAAGAATAGAACCCTACTGGGGTATGTCACAGCGTGACGTCACCGGTCCACGTGCAAGGCGGCGGTTGGCAAAACGCTCCCGCCGTTGGCTCAGTGGGGTGCAGTCGCTCGGGGCTTGGGACAAGTTTGTTTTTCTTTTTGAAAGCTTAACCTTCATATCGCAGTGGCAACGTTAGCTGTGGTATGTGTCAGAGCACATCTAGGTGTGTGGTAAAGTGCGCGATTAAATATTTGCCACGCTGGCTGTCTGCTTATCTCGGAGAAGTGAACACACGCGACGGCCTGTGCGAGGAACATTGATTGATTGATACGTGGGGTTTAACGCCCCAAAACCACCATATGATTATGAGAGACGCCGTAGCGGAGGACTCCGGACATTTCGACCACCTGGGGTTCTTTAACGAGCACCCAAACCTGAGCACACTGTGCGGAGAACAGCGGCATCGTCTTCGAAAATCTGCAGCGTTGACTGTGGAATGCAGTGTGCGTTGAAAGGCATCGCCATTATTGGTTCACCTTTACGGATGGTAAAATTAGCAATATTGTTCGTGGTGTGTGCAGTGTGAATAACGCGATGCGTCCTGTTGGCGAAAACACTGGTATTCGTTGTGGGCCGGTTGTAGTGACCGGCTGTCGACGGCACTTCGCGATCTCGCATATTATTCAAGGTAAAAATGCGTTTGACGCGATCATCTGCGAGTGGGTGCATCTCAGCGTATTCGCTGCGTGCAGAAAAATAAAAGTGCATGATCACAGAGTGATATATACAACTACGCATGAGCCATAAGCACGTTGTAGCGTTGTTGAATCTGCATATATATACGCTTCACAATGGCTATATCTTGTAATATCGGATACCTGCTACATTTTAATGGAAACAGCGGAGATTTTCGTTTCTTATCTACTTTGTAATTTTACGGCTCGCTCCTTATGAAGTGACAATGCACTTTAAAAGTTTGTGCATCAGGCCCAAAGGAGCAATATAGGAACGAAAACACGTTATAGGTGTCAAATGCAGTAAGGGAACTGTGCCAGATAATATTATATATTATGAAGTTGTCGGGTTTTACATCACATGGATGTTCACTGGGTTATTGAGAAACGCAGCGGCAGAATTTCACTTTCACGAGGATATGTTAACATCAGCCTAACGCACGGCAAGAAGTGCTGCTTTTTTTTTTATTAATCTCGGATCAGACTTTCGCGAAATGAGTGAGAATCTTATCCGTGCACGATGTCGCACACAGCAGCTCAAACCATGCCGCCGCTAAAGCTGCATTGCACGTGCCATGATGCAAATTGAATAAGTTTACATCTATGCCATGCAAATATTTCTTTAAGTGCCAGCCGCCGTGTAAATTCAAAACGTTCGCTTTCGAAAAAGATCAGATTTTTTTTCTTTACGGCTGCCATCTACGTAGGTAAAGCCCACTGCGTGCTAGTAGCGTCTCTCAGTACTCTAAATAAAGTTTTTTTGTCCATCCATCTACAACGAGCAAATTTCTACACCATGAGCAATGACCCTTCCGTGACCCCCCCTTCTTTCAAAAGCTGTGAATTCAGAACAAAGCAATGTAGAAATTTCTGTGGAAGGAATGCAGACACGCAGCTCTGCTACGCAGAAAAATGCCGTCGGCGGAACTTTCTTGTCAACCAGCACCTGCTCCGAGAGAGGGTATGGTGGGCGGGGTGTTCGCAGTGATGTCATATTGTTAACAAACAGAAGATGTCCCGCCCCTACTAGGGTAGCCTGGCCACACTGATCTCTCCCCCTTCCCCCATTCATCTCGTCCGTGTGAGTGAAGGACATTGGGGGGGGGGGGGGACTTCTCCTCGCCTGTTGACGTCACTAGGCTCCGCCTTTATCGCGCGTGGATCTTCTAACCGCCAGTGTCCACCACCACCCCGCTCGGTTCGTACTTCCTCTCTGGTGCAGACACTCACTAGTCTCGCTAGTCCACTGCAAAGTATGGAGAACCCTGTGCCTCGTGCAGGTTCAAAGAAGCGAAAGAAACAGGAGTATTCTGATAGAATTCCTATACACCTGAACATCGCGTGTACCAAGTGCGATGGCGCGCGTTGCCAGCTCCTGCAGTATCGGCGGCCTCTCAACGAAGTGCTGCGGGATATCGGACTCCAGATATGCGAAGACGCAACGTGCGAAGATGGAATACGGATCGCCATTGTCGAAGATAATGGTCGCGGCTACGAGTTCGACGTCATGCAGCCTTCCGAAATCACCGCGCTCAACGTCGTCCAGTTCCTGCTCGCGGAGCACGGGTGCATCACCACCGTAGAAGTGAACCTCATCATGAAGCACCGGGAATCGGTAATCAAGGCACTGCGGCTGAACAGGACTGTGGAAAGTGTGCTCATCTCCGGTACATCTCCATGGTTCTGCCAGACGGACGTGGACGCTTTCAGGGCGGTCAAGAGTATGGCACAGTTGAAAAGCCTGACCTTGGACACTTCCCGGTGTCCTCCCTATTACGCGTACACGCGACCCTACGGCCAGCTACTCAGGGGAGCCACGAGACAGCTGAGGACCCTGGACGTGGCCGCGGCAGAGATGAGCCCCAAACAGGCCAAGCAGCTTATCGGCGCGCTGAGGCGGAGTAAAACGGTGGAACATCTTGTCGTCGGGGAAAACGTGTTCACCATCGGCAAACAAGGCTCGGGCAGCGCCTTTGCAGAATACCTGATCAACACCGATACTCTCCGCACGCTGAGGCTCACTTCGAAGCCCGATTTCAGCAACGAAGATGCCCTCTGGACGCTCGTCATGGCTCTCTGCCAGGCGAGAACGCTGGTGGAAGTGAAGGCCGACCTGGACTTCAACATGGTGGGATTGTGAGTAACTTTATCAGATGTCTTTTTTTCGTGCAGCCATAATGTAGACTGCTTTACCCTTGCCGGTAATACCTTTAAAAGTGGCGTATTAACTTGCTCGCAAGCAAATATTTCTTCGTGTGGGCTAATGGGGAGCCTAACCTTTCAAAATTTCCTTTCAAAACATTTAAAAACTCCCCGCACCCTTCGATAACATTCCCACTCACATACTCGCAGGAGTGAGTTTATTTTCTGGATGTCATTGTATCACTCAATGGCACGACCATCTCTACTTCCTTATGTAACAATACAACTGACCTACAACAGTTCGTGCGTTTCCTCAGCAGTCACACCCAATTTGCTCTGAAATGACAAAATTTGACACGTACGCCCCCCCCCCCCCCCCTGTGTATGCAGTCTATCCCACTAATATAACAATATTGAAGTTTCATGAATATATCATTGTTATAACTAATAACTTCTGTTAACGAGTCATATGAAAAAAAAAGCCGAAGGGGGACAGCAGGCTGCTGAAAGAAAATTATATTGAATTGGATATCAGACGTAAGTTATCAGGTTATTAAAGCTGCCGAATTTAACGCAGTGCTTCAAAATTTGGACGATTTCATGGGACGGCCAAAAGCCCCTGAGAGCCAATGTATCACACAATGTCTGAAGATTGGGGCTATAATTCTATTCGAAGTTCCAACTTAACTCACAAGCTTGATGTCCGAAAGTGCGTTAAAGGGGTCGTGAAACAAAAATGAGACATCCCGGTAGCAATTTTTCCTGATTTAATTTATGAATTTCCCGATTTAATTTAGGAATTGAACCATGTCGATTCCGAAATATTTCGGCGCAATATCAATTCTGTAATTAATGACACCCGTTAAAATCGCAGTTTTTTTTGTGGGGGAGGGGGGGGGGGTTGCTAGTGACCGTGCGCAAACGTCCACCGCTATAGGCACTAATATGTGACGACAGCGAAACGTCAAAGTAAGGGAGAAGTTACAAACACAGCGTTAGCTTTATTTTGCTCCAAACCAATCATTTAGAGAAACCCAGAAAAGAAAAAAAAAAGAACGCAGCAATTTTAGCGCTTTGAGTTGTATGCTGTGAGGGATCTGCCGAACGAGCATCCCCCTTGCGGAATGTAGCCGCACGGCAACCACACCGGTCTGGCGGCCGCAGCCAATGGCAGCGCGGTGATGATGATGATGACGACGATTTCCTGATGTTCCGTTTCGGGGACGAAGCTCACTATGCCGTGGGTCGTGCGTCCGCGATGTATGTAGTAGTAGTAGTAGTAGTAGTAGTAGTAGTAGTAGTAGTAGTAGTAGTGGTAGTGGTAGTAGTAGTAGTAGTATGTAGCCACCTCTACGGCTGGACTAAAGAAACGACACGCGCGCACTCTTTTCAATTGAGGAGGAAACCCGTGCACTCTAATCATAAATAAATAGATAGTTGTTTGTGACGAAATAACTTACAGAGACGAGTATTGGTGACTCAGTCTGCAATAAAAGTTGCCTTGAATTTGACGCTTACTAAAAAAAAAAAAAAAGACTAGCATCACAACGACGCACTTTGAGCACTATCTGACCAGAGCGTGTTGCCACGTTAAACTTGCTTGGCGTAACCTCCTTGGTTTTAGCAAGCTTTAGCGAGGGTGGAGCCGCAGTGCCATGAGTATAGTGAACTAGTGCATAGCCATGAACAAGAGGTGTAGAAAGGTGGAAAGTAGAAAAGAAGCGCCATCTTTAAAGAAAGTGTGCAAGTGTCACCTCCTGTTTAGTGCTTGGAATGTTGGTTGGATGGCAGTACTTTCGTATGATGAATATATGATGAAAATATGCGAGATGCTGATACTTGGAGTGTTCACTAGATGAACGGGCGGATGCATGGATGGACACACAGACAGATGCACTGACGGATGCATGGATGGTTGGAAGGATGGACGCTTCACCCCATTCATCATCGTGCACTCCGTTGATACACTGTGATTTTCTTAACAGGTAGGTGTACTTATAGTTATAATGACACATTAGCACACCGATATAGAAAAAATGAAGGAAAAATTCACAGCATATCTACGGAATGAATGATGATGAGTGGGACGAAGCGTCCATCAATCCGTCCGTGCTTCCGTCCGTCTGTGCGTCCGTCCGTCCACTATCTCACTTGTTTTCATCATATAGTCATCATATGCAAGTACCGCCATCCATCGGACAATCTAAGGACTGCTGTCAGTGCTTTGTTAACATCGAGAGCGTGATAACGACGCCGCGCTACGTTTTTCGTAACATGCGGGTATGTGCCCCAGATTACGCACTACGACAACGGGCGACGCACAAGCCACGCCATAAGGAGCTTCGCCCCTAAAAAGAATGGACGAAAAGGGGAAAAACAAAGCCATACCAATGGACGTCACAATTAAGGGGCGCCACTGGTTGGCGCCCGTCGCAAGTTTGTTCATCGCCGTTCTGATAGACCTGATCGCCCTGGTATCTGTGGATATCGTCCTTTCCAGCTTTGTTGGCGATGACTCCCCGCCCGTGGGCTCAGATTTGGGTGCATAGAGAACCCGAGGCGGTCGAAATTTCCGCAGCCCTCCACTATACGGCGTCTCTCATAATCATATAGTGGTTTTGGGACGTTAAACCCCGCATATCAATCAATTGTTGGCGATGTTTTTAGAAAACGACGATTGACTGTGTGAGGTTTATTTTGCACTTGATAAAGAGGATAAGATGTCTTCCGAGGGTGCAAGCTGAGTTGCCGAACGAGGGCAAAGCATGAGCGCTGATATCTCGTTCGCCACATGCGTAGTGAATCGTCGCACGCCGTATCGGATGCTGAATCGCACCATGTGTCCAGTGTTTAGTCCTCGCAACGCCAACCATGTGCGCAGTGATGCGAAATGCGGAAATAAACGGGACAATTCAAAAAAAAAAAAAAAGCCTGCGACTATAGTGCCGGCAACCGTCATATTATCCCAGCAGAAAAGTTTGCCGGCAGTTTTTTTTTTCTATTGGCTGTCCATGCCCATGCGACCTATCTGCCGGTACATTTCTGATGACCCTGTCATGCCGGCAATACATGTGCCGGCAGAGTAGGGGCTGCCCGTGTAGTGCCGGCAGCTGTAATGATACACCATAAACCAGCGACTTATTAGCGCCTTGCTGTGTTTGTAGCTTTTAAGCCGCTGTTTAACTATTTTTGCTCACCGACATTTCACAATACTGGTCACCATTGTCAGGATAGGTCAAGGCAAGTCGATAGAGTCGAGCCGGTCTCTAAGAATTTGCTGACGTAACCACTCGCCGCGGCGTTATAAACACCGGGTACGTTTTGCTTGCCTCGTGAAATGAATGTTTATTGAACAACAACGATGCCATATGCAATACGGAGTGTGGCGGCACCGGAAATGGTTATGTGCACGACGTAAAGCCCCTTGATCGAGATCAAGGGGCTTTAGCACGACGATGCAAGCAGCGCCACGTTAAAAAAAAAAAAAAACGATTGCAAACTGGAACGTTTGCCCACGGCCTCCGAGATGACGGGCGCGCGGGAGCGCTAGCCATCTCGGAGGCCATAGTCCACCGATGAACGCCGAGGCAGCTGACAACACACGATGCGCACGCGGAGAACAGATTTAGACGCACTACTGTGAGGTGTGGTTAAAGCCGTGTGCCTTTTGTCCTTGTCCCGAGTTCCGAAACGCCGAAAATCGACGAACGGGGCCCGACTTGCTCGGCGAAATAGGCGTAGGGCGCCTGCGACGATAACCCGCGGCCGCTCGCTCTGAGCGACCTGCAAGCTCGCCGTCGGCGGAATGCATACATATAGCATCAGTATACCGCTAGTTACGCTAGTAACGTTAGTCTCGCAATTTATGCACGCCTAGCTATCTTAGGTTAAGACAACAATTAACTCATAGCCGGTAATTTACACTATTGGTCCATTTACCTTGCTGGTGGGAAACACGACGACCGGTGACCTTTAAATTTCCTAATAATATATTGTTAACATCCCAGCAAGGCCGCAATAAATTGACGATCTGTGGATTTATACTAGAGGAAGTGCAAGTCGCATTAGCGAACTCAGGCTTCTTCTCCAACTTCGCCGATGAGAGATGCGCGTTGACCCCGTCGACTGACGTGATTGTTTATTTTTTAACAAACAAAATATTCGTGGTCACTTGAAACCGACGAAACACATTTCCAAGCGCTGCAAAAGGCAGAAATCTCAATCCCACTTTTATCTCCATAATATACCATATGTATACGAGCGCCCACTGGGCGCTTCATATCACAGGCGTTTCCTCGAGCGAAGGCCAGGGCAGAACGCAGGCGAATGCTCGTGGTGCCAAGCCATCACATGTGCTGGTACACCGGGAACTGACTTTCATTGTTGTGTGCTAGAATGTGTTCGTCTCCCCGTCGACGTATGATCTCCAGATGAAACCTATATACTCTAGGTATACTTGCGCCGCCGCGCCGACCTAGGTCAACACCTCCTAAAAATTGTCACGTGAGGCGCAGGCCTGAAGAATTTTAGGAGGTGTTGCCTAGGTGGTGGTGGCCGGACGCCCGAAGCCAGCGGCTGGGTTGTCGTCGCCGGTGTCACAACGCCTCACCCAACAAGTGTAGCGCCGTTCGTCAATTTGTTGGTGTTTGGGAACACGCTCGAGCAAAAATTTAGCGAGGGCAGGGTAGAATGTAAAAGTGTGCAAGCGTTGAATTCACCCGGCTTGATGAATGCGCGAACTCGAGACAAGGACAAAATGCACCCGAAGACGAGCGCTCGTTTGCGTAGCTTCAAGCACCCGCGTTGTTCTCTGGTAGTGCGTCTAGGTATTCAAGTGCGCAACGTCTGTTGTGGCGGTGGTAAACATTTATTAAAATCAGAGAGGTTACCGGGGAAACGAGCCCCTAGTGGGTCAGCTTCCCTGCAGTACTAGGTGGAGTCCCTAGTCAGGGACGCCATTGGTCGAGGCCGCTGTCCTGGCACGCTGGACCATAGCTTGTGTGGCCGGAAGGTCCTGGCGACCAAGCAGGGCCGCCTCCCAGTCCTCTCTGGTTGGATTTGGGTTTGGTGGTAAAGAAGGTTAATCGACGTAGCGCGTTTAGAATCATAGGACAAGAGAAGGGACAGAAGGGAGCGCTTACTTCCAGCAAGATTTTATTTCGAGGAGCGTACATATATATGCTCACGAAATTCGAATACAACATACAAACAGATGAAAAAACCCTCTATTGCCATACGCTAAAAACTTATGATCTCAAAAACGACAATTCTTTTTCACAAAGACCGAGAGAAGGAGTGCTGACGCAGTTCAACCCTAATCTACTAATCGTTTCTGCTTCAATAATCTCCCTTGTCACTTTATTTCTGTTTTTTCCTATGATTACCGTACCATGACAAAGTGGTTTGCAGCCACACGTGCTGCAATGTAGTGCCAAAAAACCATCTCGACCCTATGATTCTAAAACCATCTCGACTATGATTCTAAACGCGCTACGTCGATTAATCATGTTTTACCAACGTGCCCAACTTTGTACTCTGGGTAAAGAAGGATTGAGCTGGCATGCCCATACGATGTGGTAGGTGTCAGCCACCTCCGCACAGTACTGGCAGAGGCCGGAGAAGGAAGAGTCAAAGTGTTTAAGCACTGCCTGGCACAGTAGCGAATTGGTAAATAGACGAAAATATTTAGCAGTTGGGATGGGGATACGTGCCCGGTGTGCCGCCACCTGGTTACGCCCCTGCAGAGTACATTCAACTTGCGCACGAGTAAGCGAAGTCTACTTTTTTTTTCGCAGCGCTGCAAAGGTGTCCCTGTTTGCCCAAGTGGTGGCCGAGAACGCCATACTGCGTCGTCTGCGGCTGCCGTCGTTGAAGTGTCCCTGCGCGCACTCCTGGTTGAATGAGCTGTTCCTGGACCTACGGGATGCCGACTCCGCCGACAAGATGGTGCCGTGGCTCGCAGCCGTGCGGAAGAACACCACGCTTCGCGAGCTCGAGATAGACTTGGGAGGCTTCGGGGAGCCGGAGTGCCGGCAATTCTTCGAAGCGGTCGCTGACAACGACGCCCTCCATATGGTAGTCGTACGGCACCTGCCCACCGATTGCCCGGTGGACGGCATCTGCAAGACGATACGCGAACGCGAGATCGCTGACCGGGTCCTCATCAAGAACCACCACGCGAGCCCTATGGACGTCTCGGCGCTGCCCGGATGTCCGGAAATCACCAGCGTCACCGTCAACAGCAGACACTTCGGCTCCGATTTTGACCAGTTGCACACTGCGTTTACAACGCTCGCTGGGTGCCCCCACGTGACGTCACTTAGCGTGCACTCTTGGCACTTCGACGACAGCTTGTTCGAGTCTCTAATCAACTACATGGGCGAATCCAAGACACTCGAGAAGATCGAGGTCTGCGTGTTCCCATTCAAGGAGCCAACAGACGAGCACATCTTGTACCTCGATAAACGGCTCGTCGAAGCGGCCGCCTCGATCCCAAGCCTGGTTGAGGTGAACTTCACGGGCCTTTGGCTATACAGCAACCACTACGCAACTTTCGCAGGATCCGTGGCAGCCGAGCGCCGACGGCTGACGCAGGTGCAGATCACACTGGCTTACCACCGGAACCCAGCGTTCGCGAACCTTTTAGCCCCGCATGAGCTGGAAGAGTCGGAAGAGTCGGCGGAGGAGTCGGCGGCACCCACATCGACAACCGAAGAAAACCCAGACTACAGGAGCGAGCTCGCAGCTTTACAGGTGTGTGAACCTATCACGTAAAACCAGCAGAGCGTAGCTATATTGCGTTCGAAAATGCTCTGCGGTGGATTCCCCGAGTTGCTGTAGCGAATCATTTGCCTCGTTTTGAGAGGGTAACACCTTAAGGCACACGCTTGTTGTATATCGATAGATATCATATGGCATGGTGAAGCTTACCATTAAGGCAGGAGCAGTGCCAGGAGTGGGCACAGGTGGGGGGGGGGGCGCAGCGCTCCCCAAAATTTTTACCTCCCCCCTCGCCGTTGCCTTCCCAAGACGGAACGTAGTCTTCGCCATGGCTAAGTTCCCCACCTCCCCCCCCCCCCCCGGGTTGAAATCCTGTCGCATCCCCTGCCATTAGGCGCTCATTACCGGCCTAAAACTCGTCTCACAATGTTCAGCACCTGGTTAAAGTGTCTAAAATAGTCTAATAGTTTTATTGGCTAAAATAGTATAACGATCAGCATTAGCCTAGATGTCTACAATATAATAAACTTGAAAGCGGTGTAAATGCTTCGGATACATGTGGTTGATTCTTGCTACGCCCGCGTGCACTGCGCCGGCGCTTTGTCGCTACATTTGAAAGGGAAGAACCTGACCGTCCTCGTTAGAGACGACACGTATTTGAAGTGCAGCAACAAGCAGAACACGTAACTGGACGAATAAGAATACGGTGGAGCACATTTCGGCGAGCATTCTCCAATCCTGAATGGATAGATTCCCACTATCCACTAAAATGGAGGTGCATAACAGCTTCATCTTAGCGGTACTTTCATACGGAGCAAAAACCTGGAGGATTAGAAAGAGGGATCAGGTTCATCATCACGATAATCGCACAAAAAACACGAGAAAGTGCACGATTAAAGCGCTGCTTTTTGTGCGACGATCGTGATGAGTATGTTCCAACTAGCCCAATTTGCAACTTCGGAGGTTGAGGACGACGCAGCGAGCAATGGAAAGGAAAATGATAAGCCTAAGGGACACGAAGAGAGCAGAGTATATCAGAGAACAAATGGGTGTTATGGGCATCACTGTCGAACTCAAGAAGAAGAAATGGTCATGGGCAAGGGACGTAGCGCGAAGGTCAGACAACCGCTGGTCATTAAGGTTTCCGGACTGGTTTCCAAGAGAAGGTAAGTGGGTGTAGGGTAGACAAATTTAGGTGGGCGGATGAGATTATGAAATTTGCAGGTGTAAAGTGGCAGCAGCAAGCACAGCATCAAGTTGACTGACGGAACATTGGAGAGGCCTTTATACTGCAGGGGGTGTGTTCAGGCGGATGATGATGATGAAGAAAAAAGTCAATAAAGCGCATCAAAAAATAGCGCGCATGTTGTGTGTGAGTGTCCCAACAAGATTCTACTCTTAAGCGCGAAAGCCTCCATGCTTACCTCAAACATAAACGTCATCAGCAGTTCCGTAAACAGGGCAGTTCACTCTACGAACGGGGCGGCGGTCGCATTTCCATTGAGGTGAAAATACTGGAGGACCGTGGTTTGTGCGATGCCAGCGCACGTCAAAGAATACCAGATGGTGAAAATTTCCGAAGCCTTCCACTACGGTGTTTCTCATAATCATATCATGGTTTAGACACGTAAAACTGCAGATTTGATTAGCATCTTACGAACGATAATCGCTGCATGACCTTGGATATACGCACTTACTCAAGTTTCGCAGTAGCGAAGCTGCGTTTTTTTTTTTTGGCGTACTTCACTGGTTTGAACACAAATGTAAAGCTGTTAAAAAAAATTGTGGCAATGCAGGCGTTCCTCACGCGCATCTTTCGCTCACGAAAAAAAGAAAAACAAAACACCGCCAGCAGTTTTCTAGAACAGCTGGTCTCAGGCAAGTAGTCAGCTGACATTCTTGTAGCCACCCATGCCTGCATGTGACTGTGTTCGTCGGATAGTTTTACAGCGAAAGGTGCATGGCTAGGAGAAACGAAAAACTGTCCGGCAGCGGCGTCATAAGCGGTTTCTATTGGCTGTGTTGTCAGCTACGTCGTTCGCAGCGTCATACCCAAGCACGCGCGCCATTGGCTGCGTTGCGAGTCGCTATGTCAAACGCACGGTGCAAGAGTACGTTGTCAAACGCGGCGTTGCGGCGGGAGTGCGTTTGCCGACGCGAACGCCCACTTGCGGCAGGAGTTTCTCCAGCGGCGCTTGGACTTCGGCTGCGACGACTGTGACCGCCCGTGGTTTAAGAAGCACAACGCGAAGATTTTTTTTTTGCTTTGCTTTGTGTGGTTTAACGTCCCAAAACCACTATATGATTATGAGAGACGCCGTAGTGGAGGGCTCCGGAAATTTCGACCACCTGGGGTTCTTTAGCGGGGATTTTGTAAAACCTCCTTGGTATAACATCATTAAGAAGCACGAGCATTCAACCCATAATTGTGTACAGCATCGGGTTGAACTCACTGCTAAACACTGGAACCGAACACCTTAGCTTTCGCCATGGGCGGTCATTTTTTTTTCGTGACTTGGTAGCTGAACGTTCGTAGCTCTGCTATAAATTTCACACGCATTATTTTATCGCCTATTGCGGATATCAACGTTTTTTTTCGAAAGATACTGCATGTGGTTGGACAAATACAAGTTAAATTGGAGAAAGTTTACGAGTGATCGTTGGACGTTCTTATAAAGTGCATGCAAAATAGTCACAACGGACGGCATTCACTTTCGAGATAACATATCCCGGGAGTTCTTTTTTTTTATCGCTCGTTTTCGTTTTGCCGCGTTTCTTGGAGCACGTTTCCGCACCTTGACTTCTTTGTCCTTCCAGGAGATTATTGCACGAAACAGGAACTACGTATCTGCGGCGGCGCGCTACGTGCTGCACGAGCGTGCCAACAATGGTGGGGTGAAAGTCATCGAAGATGATCGTCGTGCCAGCGACGGCGGGGTGACAGTCTTCGAAGATGATCATCGTGCCAGCGACGGCGGGGTGACAGTCTTCGAAGATGATCGTCATGCCAGCGACGGTGGGGTGAAAGTCATCGAGGATGAACGTCGTGCCAGCGACGGCGGGGTGACAGTCTTCGAAGATGATCGTCCTGCCAGCGACGGTGGGGTGAAAGTCATCGAGGATGATCGTCATGCCAGCGACGATGGGGTGAAAGTCATCGAGGATGAACGTCGTGCCAGCGACGGCGGGGTGACAGTCTTCGAAGATGATCGTCATGCCAGCGACGGTGGGGTGAAAGTCATCGAGGATGATCGTCGTGCCAGCGACGGTGGGGTGAAAGTCATCGAGGATGATCGTCGTGCCAGCGACGGCGGGGCGAAAGTCATCGAAGATGGTCGTCGTGCCAGCGACGGCGGGGCGAAAGTAATCGAAGATGGTCATCGTGCCAGCGACGGCGGGGTGAAAGTCATCGAGGATGATCGTCGTGCCAGCGACGGTGGGGTGAAAGTCATCGAGGATGAACGTCGTGCCAGCGACGGCGGGGTGACAGTCTTCGAAGATGATCGTCATGCCAGCGATGGTGGGGTGAAAGTCATCGAGGATGATCGTCATGCCAGCGACGATGGGGTGAAAGTCATCGAGGATGAACGCCGTGCCAGCGACGGCGGGGTGACAGTCTTCGAAGATGATCGTCATGCCAGCGACGGTGGGGTGAAAGTCATCGAGGACGATCGTCGTGCCAGCGACGGCGGGGCGAAAGTCATCGAAGATGGTCGTCGTGCCAGGGACGGCGGTGTGAAAGTCATCGAGGATGAGCGTCGTGCCAGCGACGGTGGGGTGAAAGTCATCGAGGATGATCGTCGTGCCAGCGACGGTGGGGTGAAAGTCATCGAGGATGATCGTCGTGCCAGCGACGGCGGGGCGAAAGTCATCGAAGATGGTCGTCGTGCCAGCGACGGCGGGGCGAAAGTAATCGAAGATGGTCGTCGTGCCAGCGACGGCGGGGTGAAAGTCATCGAGGATGTGCACGATCACCCGTGGCTGGTGCTCAAGGTGCGCCGCCTAGCGGACATCGGTGTGCGCGAAGCGAAGGAGGAGATCGCGCGCTCCCTGAGGCGTGTGCGAATGTGCGACGTCAACGAGTTCATGAGACTGACCGGCGTCGTTAAGGGGTGCGTAGAGAGCGTCGAAGGCGATCGTCCAGTTGGTGTCGGAATTACGGACCTCAACGAGTACTGCTGGCTACACATTCGCTCCTTCCTCAAGGTTTCCGACGTTGCGGGAGTTTGTCCTTTTAAAGCATGAAGGGGCCAGCCACTCCGGCGAACTTGCGAAGTCTCAATAAACTTCAATGGGTGCATTCCTTTCTACGTTTCCGTCATTTATGCCAAATTACAGGCTGCAAAGGTGCACGTTTTTTTTACTAATGATTTTTTTTTACATTGCCCTGACTCTTCCAACTTGCTTCCCACAATTGTTGCCATAAGTGTGCACGAAGGCTTTTCCTTATGGGGACGAAGGCTCAGCGCAGTGCGCCTCTGAGGCCAAGTTTGCGCCCCTCCAAGCGCAAGCCTATGATTACTAAGTCGATAGCGTTAAACGGATTGTTTCGCGGAAATTCCGGCAGAGGTGTCGTTGGTTGCAATAAAAAATCGTCTTGTCCGTGACCGAAAAATAGGAAAGAATGCAAATAAACTTATGAATATTTCCGGGTCCGAGTGAGAGTCGAACCCAGGCAGTCTGCATAGCAAGGAGGCGTCGTAACACAGAACCACAAGATTTGTTGAGACAGCTTTGGAAATGGGATGCCATGTAGTGCAAGTCCGCCTTTAAGACTTAAATTACAAACAAAAGAAAGGCCACGTGCACATCTGAATTTTTTTTTAACCTACACTCTGCTTTTCTACTTCCCCTGATGACATTCCACGGTTTCGCATTCGTTCTCCATCTTCCTGCGGCTGCACAGAGTCACTTCCGGTTCCCAGCCATCCACTAAAAGACAATAACATCTCTGCGCTTTTCCCTTCACTTTCCCCTTTTAAGAACCTCTACCAAGGACACGCTTGCGAACACTGGCCAAAAAAAAAAAAAAACCTGGCTCCCGCCACGTCCTCAGCTATGGATGCCATTCTCCACTTATTCCCCTCCTCTCTTGGCACCTTTATTTTCTTCTCCCCATTCCAAAGCGCTGCCCTGTGCTCCCTTAAGGGCTGCAGAAATTCAGAGATTAGGCGTCTCTTCCTACCTTTAACCACAACCACCCACTGCGTACAGGTCCGTGCAGCCAAAAAGTTTTTTCGGAGGTGGGGGGGGGGGGGCATTACTTTGATTTAGGGAGGGGCACCCTGAAAATTGCCGTTTTTCGCTCTCCATGCATGGCGAAAAAAATTTTAGGGGGGGGGGGGGGTGCCTGGTGTGCTACCCCTTGGCTACGCCTCTGACTGCATATACGCTGTTGAGAAGAGCTTCAATGTCTCTTTGTCATCGTTCTAATCTCGCGCTATAACTATTGTCATGTCATACCAACTAGCCCAAGCTACCACACTTCTAAGTTCCAATTCAGGGTTGCAAAAAACAGTCTTTTCCTTTCCTTCTCCTTTCACTCTGCAACCACTCGCGCCATGTGTTAAGGTCCATTCGTTTCACCTGCACTTCGTGAACCGGTTCACGGGGGCGCTGCACTTCGGCACACGTTACGGCTAGGTGGCGCTAGCCGCCGCCCGATCTAAAGGGTACATCCACATCCATCCATCCATGCATCCGTTTCACGAGTTCAACATAGCGGCGGCGGCACCGCGGTATTCGATTCGAAAAAGTGCAGCTGTCGTTCAAGACTAGTTCACAAATTTTCTGCAACTGGCGGTGAGGTAGTGCGGAGTCCGTGCAGCACTATAGATGACTGCAGCTGCAGCAGACGTCACCACTGATTCCATTCGTGCCTGTTTTAGTGGCGTCCAATAAGTGCGTCAAAGAACATTATCCGGTAGTTGCACATGCCAGGCAACGCAAGCGGTGCAGTCTTTTGAGAATCACGGCTGTCACAGCCTCCACAACCCGCGAGACAGCCGACCAGTAGCCATCTATCTACTGGTCATCTACTAGATAGATAAGAGGTAGATAAGAGAGAAAGAACTTCGAGCGACATATCTCTGCAACGCTATTCTAAACCTATATGGCACCTCCCTAATGTGGCGATCCCGTCGCGTACGTCCTCAAACCCTATACCCGCCAGAAACGCGTAAGTGGCACATACAAACTGTCGATCATCTGCGATGCATGCCCGGATAGATGTGGCACATACCCACCCGTTGTATTTGGGTACAGCCATATACAACGGGGGGGGGGGGGGGGGGTATGTGGCACAGCTATTCGGCTATTCGTCGCACGTGATTTACAGTTTATATTCATCCAGGAATGGCGAGAGCGGGCATTGCTAATTCTAATGCAAATGCTGTGCGGAGACTACCAAAGTGGCGGAAGGGTTAAGAATGGAAAAAGAGTGAAACCAATTTCCACCCTTGCACCTGTCTAAAAAGCCCTAACGGCTATGTATAGATAAATATAAGTACAAGATAGGTATAGCTCACGCTTGAGCATTCATCCTAAGCCAGTGGCATGGTCGAGAAATCGCACACCCAGCCGGCGCCCCCCCCCCCCCCCCCCCCGAAAATTTACAGCATGGCATACAGAGAGAGACGAACCACGAGATCGAAATAACTAGAAGAATAAGAATGGGGTGGAGCACATTCAGCTAGCATTCTGCTAATCATGAATGGTAGATCATCTATCCCTGAAGAGTAAGGCATAACAGCTGCATCTTGCTGGTATCCTGCATGGTGGCTTAACGAAGGGGGTTCAGGTTAAATTGAGGACAACGCAGCGAGCGATGGAAATTAAAATGATAGGGGTAACTTTAAGAGACATGAAAAGAGTAGAGTAGGGCGAGGCAACAAACCGGTGTCAGGGCTATCATAGTTGAAATCAAGAAGAAGAAATGGACATAGGCTTAGGCAGGATAACCGCTTGTCATTAAGGGTTCCCGAGAGGACAAGCGGATGAGGAGATTGAAAGTTAGGTGGGTAGATGAGATTAGGAATTGCTTGTGGGTTAGGAGTTTAGGAAGTTATAAGGACAGCAGTCCTTAAAGAACATCTAGAATCGTCTACAATGCCATTCGGCCGGCTGCACCGATAATATGAAACAAGGTGGGTGTAATGTCTCGACATAGTAGCGATGTTTTGAGATGCACTTTCCAAAATAGTTCGTTCAATTGAAGAGTTCACGGACACCTTCCGTGACAAAGCAACAGTGTCCACCGTTCATTGCCACCATCAGTGAATCTGTTCGCTCAACTTTCTTATATGCTTTGCTGTTAACGAGGCAATCCTGGGCCTCACACACCACTCGGTGGATATGCTGTAAATTTCTTGACAGATATACGAAAACATCTAGTTGCATCTAGTGATATCATTTCCAAGGACAGCTTTGCCCCTAAAAAAGAAAGGTGCGCACGTCATCGAGCATCCCCTCATCCTCTATCGATGCCTGCAGTCTTTCCTTTATAATCTGCATCGCCAACCTGTAGACCACTGATGTCACTGTTATAGGACGGTAGTTGTTAATGTCAGCTTTGTCCCCCTTTCCTTTATAGATCATGCTCATCCTGCTAAGCTTCCATCCATCGGGGACTTTACCATCGATTAATGTTCTGCTTACTGCCTCTCTCAAAGTCTGTTTAGACTTCGGACCCAATGTCTTTACCAGCATAATTGGAATGCCATCTTGGCCTGTCAATGCACTACTTGGAACCCTCTTCTCGGCCCTTTCCCACTCTCGTTGTGAAAATGGAGCCATTGCACCACTTGATCCATCCTTGTCTATTCTGGTGAATAAGGCACTTTTTTGTTGAAATTTTTCTGTCACCCTTGTTCTTATATATTCAATAGCTTCGTCTCTTTCAAGCCTAGCACATTGAGCTGTATAGTTATAAACCTCTGCTCTAGGCTTGTTTCATTTTTATGGAGTTTAGATGGTTCAAACATTTTGCAGCTGCCTATCTGTCCTTTTTATGTACTTCTGCCAGCCACGAGAACCCTTTCTTCTAATCTTTTCATTGATCAGGAGGGATGCTTGCCTTCTAGAGCTTAGAAAGATGTCCCATTTTCTTTGAACATCATCTGTCGGTTCACTCCGCTGTTTAGCATGTCTGTGTTCCCAATAGGCTTCCGGACGTTTTGCTATGGCTCTCTTAACTCCCTCACCCCACCAACTCTTCGACTTGTGTCTCCTTTTCCGGGGTGACTTGTCACGTGCCTTAGCAAGCTCTAACTCAGTCTAGTTAGATTTGTGTATGTCCACACTGTTTTATTATCCTCAGTGATTACTTTCTCAATTTGTTTAGTAGCAATTGCTATTTGCTTTTCTGAATGAAAATTTTTCTGATTTGCTCACCTTGTCTCCTTCTCACTTTCATTCATCTTCAAAAACTTAGCTTGATACGTTTGTGATCACTACCCAGACTTCTGGAGCCACCTTCATCTATGTGCATTCCCCTGAGCTTATCATACATCCTATGTGACGCCAGTGCGTAATCTATCGTCGACTGCAGCCTTCCTACCTCCCATGCTATTTGCCCTTCACACTTCTCAGTACTGTTGCAAATGATCAAATCATGCCTTTCACACATATCTATGATCATTTTGCCTCTTGAGTCAGTATGTATACCCATCTATATCTTCTATGTGCGCATTCATATCTCCTAGAATAATTATCTCGCACTCCCCTCCTAATTCCTCAACGTCCTTTGATATACACTCGACCGTTGCCTGATTTTCCTCTTTGGTCTTTGCTCCCATCCAGATGAAGAGGGCATGGTCGCAGCGCCCCCCTCAAAGGAGTGGCGAGAGGTATGTACTACGACGGCGACTGGATGAAAGAGCTCACGGGTACGGCCCACCGCGTGCTCCGAAACCGGCGTGATAGGTCTAGTTACAGTGGCTGTAGTCTAGTTCCCGAACCACCGCTGCGGTGCCATCGGGGGGGGGGGGGGGGGATTTTCGCGAGCGCCCACAAAATCGCAAGCGTGGCGCGCTTGCGGTAGTTACAATTGAGCGCGTGCATCTGTGTGCGACCCGCTTTTATTATCCGTCTATAGCGTGTGCCCAACAGGTAATGCCCGATTTTGCCACCGCAGTACTTTGCTTAATATTGCAGCCTTCATCCACATTATCGGGACGAGTTCGCTTGCATAGCTTCGACAGATAATTGGGAGCGGAAGAACCGTCACCTTTGATTTCTCGCCTTTTTTCTTTAAATGGTGCATGCAATATCTGATGCACACATGTTATGCACGATATTCGATGCACAAGGGCAATTCTACATATCTATAGCTGCATGTTGCTTCAAAATAAAAGAAAATTCAGTTAGTCAGCGCTTGTATGTGCGAGTAGCATCCGTTGAGGCATCCCAGGCTCTCTGCATGAAAAGGAGCAGCAGTGCCCCTACCCTGCCATCCAGATCGTAAAGGGACGATAGTTATAGCACGAGAACAAAACGACACAGGGACAAGAAGGACACGAAGGACACGTGTCTTCCTTGTCTCTGTGTCGTCGTTTTGTTCTCGCGCTATAGCTATCGTCATGCCATACCAACTAGCCCAAGCTGCCACACTTCTAACGTAAAGCGACGCCGGGAAACCGGGCGCGTGCCGTCATTCATGCCACTATACATCTCTAGGTCTTCTTTGTGCTAGGGTGCGTCGTAGGTAGTCGCGAAAATTTCGCCAGTTGTTGTTTTGAGCTCTCTGACATAGGCGTTTGCTTCTTCTGCCAATTGAGAAATCCGGTGACGTAGTTTTTGGTTGTGGTTTTGGTGCTTCCAACGCTTTGTCAAACATCTGAGGGCCTCCAAAAGCTTTGTCAGGTCGCTATCTACCACCGGAGTCTATAGTGTGGTGTGATCAAGGAGGTTATTTAGTATAACCTCCTTGGGTGTGATACGCTTTGGTAGTGGCGTTGTATGTGTCTTTAGGCAAAACGCTCTATTTTCAGGCCAATGCTGGTGTTGAACATGCTGTCTCTTTTTTTTTCCTGTACTTTTGCCAGTCAGTGAGCTAGGCCATCCCCAGGAATCGGCGTATTTTTGCCGTGTTGCAAGTTACATTACTAACATAATACGGTCGCTTCCTAGCGTCTCCTTCAGGTTGCTCCAGGTGGCTCCTCTTACGTCGTTGACAAAGGTTAGGCCAGATGTGGTATCGTGAGCCACAGTGGCCTACTCTAGTTGGGAAGCCCGGCTGTGTTATCAACGAGAGGTCGTGATTCTGTGTTCTGCTCAAAAGATTGCTGCCATTTGCTGTGTCTCTTCAAGCGTTGAAATCACCGAGGAGAATTAGTTTGTCTTGCCGCGCAAGTAGGGTTGATATATGGTGAAGTAACGGTGAAGTCAGCTTTTCGGTCTCCGGGTGAGCTACGTTAACCAAGACGCACTTAGGTCGTCCCTTTTTTACCGACCAAATAGTTAAGAATTGGTGGCTAATTAGTACTCCAAGTGCCGCTGCACTCGTTACGGCAAGGTCTTTCCAAACCAGGGTTGCCAGCATTGGGTAGTCTGTGTCCATGTATATGCGGTAATCCTTAATGGGATCTCGCTTGCTTTCCCACCTCTTGCAAGCAGATTACGTCGGGGGAGGGGAGAACCAGCGCCGTCTTGATAGATTGTGTTAGTGTCGCGTGTTTGTGGTGCAGTGAACGGCAGTTCCATTGCCATGTGGCAAGATTCTCTTGTTGTCTGCCGGTGCTAGCCATGATGAGGGGTTTCTGAGGATGCGGTATCATCGGTGTCCGTGTTCAGCACGATCTCTGCGCTCGTCTTTTCCGAAGTGACGTTATGTCATGTTACGCGGTCGTGGGAGCTTCTGAACTGAACCATCCACGTATCATTTGAAGTCGTGAAATTCCGCAAACATCTGCTGCATTTGCGTTTGCAGTTGCTCGTTCATTTGTTGAAATCATTGTTGAATGTGTCCTTGCTGTAACGCAGACATGTGTTCCACGTGCATCAGTGTCTCTTGCGCTGTCGCTTCTTGTGGTGCAGCTTGTGTTTGTGTTGGTGGCCACAGAGGCACTGCGCTGCAAGCTGGGGCGGTGATGGTTGCTGTTGCGGCAACGGAGTGAGTGTTGTGGGTTTCCGAGTCTTTCACTGAGCCATAAGCGTAGCTACTGGCCACTTGAGTGTTTTTACCTTTTGCGTTTTGCTATCTAAGCTGGACTTAAGTGTTCTGGCCTCTGAGATGGCTCACTAATGTTGCTCACTCTACGTGACGACAGCCCACCTGAAAGTGCACAGCGGCCTGCGATTACAGCAGGAGTCTTTAGACTTTGGGACCCTCGTCTCCTTGTGATCTATGATTAGTTCTTTTTTTTTGTTGAACTCGTGTGAGAAAATGGAGGAAGGAAGGAGGAAAGACAGTTAGGTTAGTCAGTTCTCAGACCGGCTGGGTACCTTGTGATAAAATGGGCGTCTTTTTAACTACCGGGCTAAAGCTTATTCTCTGACGCCTAACTCTGTTAATTTTCATGTTTAGTTCATTTTAAATGAGTTTATTATTGTATACACTTTTAATATTTTGGAGAGTGGTGGCAGTGACAGACAGACAGCAAAATTTTAAGCTCCTCCGTTTTGCAGCTATCGTCGACCAAGCCTTCTGCGACACTGGGCCTATTATCCAGTGAAACAACGAGCTTCTGGCCCACGCCCTCTATTTTCCAGCCGAGCTTTATCAATGCCCTACAATCTTGTGTGACATCGGCACCATCAGCGACACCAGAGGGACCGAGTAAACTTGGAGGCGTGTCAGGCCATTTTGGCAGTGGCTGCAGCGACAGACGGACAGCAAATTGTAAGCTCCGCTTCTCTGTTTTACAGGTTGGTGTGTTTTACCTGATATTTGTTTTATGAACCTGCCGCTGCTGCGAAACCTTCTGCGTTTCAACGTGTTGTTGTTCTCTCCTTTAGTCCGTGTGACGTACCACGCCTCGCTTCTATTTTCCATAATAAACTGCTACCAATTAGCCCAAATGGCTGTTTTGCTATAAAAGACCTTCTAGAGTTGCGAATATTCTTCTAGAGTGCGAAAATCTCAATCGCCTGTTTGAATGTCGCGGTGTTGTGTGTGCCGATCAGCTGTACCTGATAATGGCTTGTACTATCGTGAGCAATACAAAGCTCGAACACGTGAACGCGTATAGAGTTGCCTCGAACCCTACATCGGCTGATTTGCAGCGCCCACTGGGGGAAAGAAAGTGGAAAGGGCGGCGTGTGTCTGTTGACACTCCCTCCTCGATATCGTTGTTGCGAAACGCAGCTTATAGCGTGTGTCGGTCATATGAATTCACATCAGCGCGCACAACCACAACCAGTTGACCAAGCAGGCTATGAAGCTACAAAAACATCGGCTGTGACGTAGCCGGCCGCGATGCACAGGCCGTGCTTTTATTACATCTAGATAGATGTTCACTGAACATTTTGATAGGCATCCTTGTTTTCGGTGAATTTTTCATTTTCGTGTTATCATTGCTAGCGGTCAAAGGCACGCGATAAACTGCCGTTTCACAGCAGCGATCACGCGGGTACGGTGATGTGAGAGTGCAAACAGTCAGCGGATGAGCACCCTGCTTTCCCTTCCAGTTTTGGCAGTGCTATTCTCGTATCACGTTATCTGTATTTTGAGGCTTTTGGCCACGCACTCACGCGTTCGAACTCATATTTCTCACGATAGTACACGTCTTGTTCCGAGTGTAAATTCAAGTTTCATTTTGGCACTTGCTCCGGTATAGCAGAAGCTTTCGCTGGAATGCGAGATAGCTCTAAGAAATCATGGAAATGTGAATCATGTCGGGGTGTGGAGCAGGGGACGGTTGCTGAATCCACCCGTCCAACGACACCCACTGAATTGTCTACTCGATCTATGTCAATTGAAGAGAAGCTTGATGCCGTTTTGGTCTTGCCAGACTGGTGCAGCTGCAATCATCCGTTCATCATATTTCTGATAAATTCGATGAATTTCAAATGAGACCGCAGGTACAAGTAAAAGCTACCTCACAGCTATCGAATAGAGTCGATAAAATTGAACGCACTGATTCTAGCAATGAATTGGCTCAGATCAAACTCGATCTTGACAACCTCGAATGCCTTAGTCACAGATTGAATATTGAAGTACACGGTGTTCCCGAAAGTGAGAAGACCTGATGATGAAGGTAAATTAACTAGCTGCTCAAATTAAGCTCCCACTCCTCAACAAGAGTAATGTACGTCGTAAAGTACGGCGTACCCCAAGGTTTCATTTTAGGACCTGTTCTCTTTTTGTTATATATAAATGATATTGTACAGGTACAGGGCTATTCTAACATTATACTACATGCCGATGACACTAACGTATTCTTCTCAGGAAGGGAGTTGCACAACATTTTTGAACAGGCCCATACCTGGCTACAAAGATTAGATCTGTGGCTTAATGCAAATAAACTTCAATTAAACGTAAGTAAAGCAAAATACTTGATCTTTAAATCAAAAGGAACGAACGCGGCTTGTCATCCTCAGCTGCAGTTTCAAAAAGTAAATATTCAACAGTCAAGCATGGCGAAATTCCTAGAAGTTATACATCATGAGAACATGTCCTGTGTCACCACATATAGACTCTCTCAAACTTAGTATTGCCCGTGCTGTAAAGGTGCATTAAACAGGCTGCGATATTTACAACCAACAAGCGTGAAGCACCATATCTATAACGCACTTATACATTCCCGTTTAATCTATTGTCTTCTAGTTTGGTCGACTACAACACAGTATAATCTAGGATCACTTCAAGTGCTTCAAAACCGTGCGCTACGAGCAATAGAAAACTTGGGACGTATGATAAGTGCCCAAACATACTATTTTAAAAATAAAATATTAAAGGTGCCCAAACTCCACGTATAAAAACTATTCCTTGAAATTATGCTGCAATTTAAGTCTGACAAACATTCCTTCTATAGTAAATACAGTGTGAAAATGACAGGCTATAATTTCAGGAATAGTTTTGTGTCTAAACCACATATAGTAGAACAAATTACGGAGAACAAAAACTTGCTGTACAAACTCCTGATCTCTTCAATGGCTATAGCTTTACCATAGATCTCCTCAAGTCCAGAATTAGGAAGCAAGCCTATCGAAAAACAATAAAAGATTTATTGTTCTCAGATGACAAAAGTTAATCGAGGAATAACTTGGTTCTGTATCAATGTTACGTATTGTTTTGATTTTCTTTCTTTTTCTCTTCCCACGTGTGGATTGTGAGCCCTACAAGTTGTTGTTAGTGTTTTTTTTTTTGGATTAGTATAATGCAATTTTTTTTCTGCTCGAGAGTTGTGCGTGCATATTTTTGTGTTAAAAGTATGGTTATGTTCTTTTCTTTTTTATTGTTATATGCCTGTGCAATATTGATCTGAGGTGTAGTATTAGATTTTCATGTACCCTTTTATATTTGTGAATGTCTTTTTCTGCTGCGGCTGCTGTATGGGTGGCACGGCCCAGTCAGGCAATGTTTGCATTTAGCCGTGTCTCTTTGGACTGGAGGAGCGCTCAGCTCAAAACACCCAGTCACACAACGAGTGCTGCAGCCTTTAGATTTCGGGAACAATCAGCCGCTTTCATAGCGAATAATTATTTCTTGTTTGTTGAACTCTTATTAAATATTGGCGTTCTTTAGCAAATAGTCTAGAGCTTAAATGATTTCACGTTTGACTCACTGTTAATTCATCGTACTTAATCTAACTTTAATACGTTTTTAAAAAAAAGTTTAACATATACTTCTAATCTTACTTCACGTGTAGTGCCATAGAAGACATCAATCAAGTCCTCTGCGAGTGCACGAGATACGCACCAAAGAGACGGTGTTCGAAGACAGCCTTAAAGCTACAACGGAATTCAAACTTGGAGTTCACAGATAATCTAGGCTCATGGCACAGCAGCTTCAGTGCGTTCGTTACACGGCACGAAAGCTCTATTGACATTCTTGCGGGCCACAAGCCTGTTCTAAACATTGTAAACAGTGCAGTGCACGTGTGTGACTATATGTGTTATGTGTTTATCACTGTATATAACATAGTCATCACCCAGAACCTCGAGTTGCATGTTAGGCGAAAAGCCCGGCAAACATCTCCAGCTCTCCATAAAAGTAATTCTTTCTCTCCCTCTCACGTTTTCTTCGTGTTAAATTCATAAGCGATTCAAACAGGTTGTTAAGTAGCGTGGATAACGTTGAAATACTACTCCAATGAACTGGTTTTTTGCTCGACATCGTCAAAATAAAAAAAAAGCACTGTGCTAAGTCTACAAGGCGAAGTGCGGCAATAACGAACCAAGGGGAAAAAAAAAACGCCGGTGTCCTGCTCAACGAGCAGTGTTGTGCTGTGACAGCCGAGGGGGACTGTGTGGAGTTCGGCGAAAGGGGAAGAGCGACAGCTAATTTGCTCCACCCCCTCCTCCCCACTAGGGTGCGCGCCTTGTTGGTCTCCGCTCACACTAGTCGCAGCAGGTCCACGATCGGAGGCTATTGTTTGTTTCCCCTGACGTTCGGGAAAAAAATCGATGCACGTCGTCGTCAAAGGAAAAAAACTCGTTTCCAGGCTCGCGGCTGACTTGGTTCGTATACTTTTTTCTACCTTCCAGAACACCATACGCTTTTTCGGGTGCATACATCACGCTGACATGGAGGAGCGCGGTGGTCCACTGAAAAGTATGGAGAACCCCACGCCTTGTCCAGCTTCAACGAAGCCAAAGAAAGAGGAGGATCCGTACAGAATCCCCGTGCACCTGAATATCGCCTGTACCAAGTGCGATGGCGCGTGTTGCCAGCTCCTGCAGCATCGGCGATCACTCAACGAAGTGCTGCGGGACATCGGACTCGAGATATGCGAAGACACAACGTGCGACGACGGAATCCGCATCGCCGTTGTCGAAGACAATGGACGCGGCTACGCGTTCAACAGCCTACACGCCAGCCACATTACCGCGCTCAACATCGTCCAGTTCCTGCTCACGGAGCACGGGTGCATCACCGCCGTTGAAGTGAACCGCATCATGAGGCACCACGAATCGTTACTCAAGGCGCTCCGGCTGAACGGGACGGTGGAAAGTGTGCTCATCTCCGGAATGGACGCCAAGCGCACCCCAGAGGACGTGGCAGCCTTCAAGGTGGTCAAGAGCATATCTCAATTGAAAAGGTTGACTTTGGACACTTCCCGGTGTCTTCCCCTATGCGCGAACATGCGACTCTACGGCCAGCTACTCAGGGGAGCCACGAGACAGCTGAGGTCCCTGGACGTGGCCGCGGCGGAGATGAGCCCCAAACAGGCCAAGCGGCTTATCGGCGCACTGAGGCGGAGTAAAACGGTGGAACATCTTGTCGTCGGGGAAAACGTGTTCACCATCGGCAAACAAGGCTCGGGCAGAACCTTTGCAGAATACCTGGTCAACACGGATACTCTCCGCACACTGAGGCTCACTTCGAAGCCCGATTTCACCAACGAAAATGCCATCAGGACGCTCGTTGTCGCTCTCTGCCAGGCGAGAACGCTGCTGGAAGTGAAGGTCGACCTGGACCTCAAGATGGTAGGATTGTGAGTAACTTTATCAGATGTCTTTTGTTCGTGCAGCCATAATGTAGACTGCTTTACCTTTGCCGGTAATACCTTTAACAGTGGCGTATTAACTTGCTCGCAAGCAAATATTTCTTCGTGTGGGCTGATGGGGAGCATAACCTTTCAAAATTTCCTTTCAAAACATTTAAAAACTCCCCGCATCCTTCGATAACATTCCCACTCACATATTCGCAGGAGCAAGTTCATTTTCTGGATGTCATTGTATCACTCAAAGGCACCATCTCTACTTCCTTATGTAACAATACAAGTGCCCACCAACAGTACGTGCATTTCCTCAGCAGCCACACCCATCACTTCAAAACAGGGGCTCCCTACTTACAAGCCAACAGATACAGAAGAATTCGCTCTGAAATTACACAATTTGACACCCACGCACAGGAATTCGGAGCAGCCTTTTTGCGTCAAAAGTACTCAGAATGAGTCATTGATAATTCTATTGAGCACACTGGCTCTTTGGACCGCGAAGTAACAAAAAGAGACAGATAGATACAACATCCCGGGGTAAATTTAATCCTGACATACTCCACCCCCCCCCCCCCCCCCCCCTCGGGTAAACTCCATAGTAAGCCGCCACTTCAACATACTTCATACAACAGAGTAGTCAACTCTCTACCATTTTTCAGACTCCGTCCAAGGTGGTTAGTGAAGAAATAAAAACCTGAGGGACTCACTGGTCAGGGCGAAAACACACCAATCTGACCACTATCAAGGCTGTAGACCATGTGGGAAACCTCGTATAAGGCCGAAGCCTCCCGCTCAGACTTTGTGTATGAAATTAAAGACGACCTTTACTGTGACTCGGCCAATGTGGTATACGAAATTCGCCGTGCGGTGTGCAGACAGGAATATATTGGACAGTCGGAAACCGCGTTCCGTTTACGCTTCAACGACCACAGGGCACACGTGAAAGGCCTCCCCGATTTTCCGTCCTCAAAACAAACCGACCTGGCCGATCAGTCTTTTGAGTGCATGAGTGTCATACTCCTGCAATACGGCTTTCAGAACACAATGGAGAGCGAACCGCGCGAATCACACTTATTAAACAGATTCAAATGATTCTCCAACGAAATTAACAAGAGCGCTGGATGAATAACGTGCCTTCGCAACCTCTCGTAAAAGGCAAAGTGAATTTGTTAATTTACTTATTTATATATACGTGCATTCATAGACACAAGATCCATCCAGCACTTGAAAATAAACGTAATCGATGCTACGCGCGTAAGTCAGCGCATGTTATCAGTACTACATACATATATTTTTCTTTTTATGCTTTTGTTTATGCTTTTGTTCGTTTATCTCTTAAAGATTCCCTATTTGTTTTGAGTATCACCATGACCCACTCTTTTTCAAGGCTGGAGCGGGTCGTATGCTTGTATCTTCTCAGTGTATACACATGGACTGCGCTCCACGGCAAAACGAGAGAGAGAGAGAGGGGGTCATTATCGGCCTCGCGATTACTTTGAAAACACCGCTGCTACGTAGTCCCCGCAGTCACCCCTGAGGAAGGAACCAAGTCGGTTCCGAAAGGACGTGTTTCTTCAAAACTTTTGGTTGGAGCCTAAATCACCTCCAATCTTCTAGTGTGTTTACGGTCGGCGCTGCGGGCCAACCACCTGAACTTGATTCAAACCATGTGCGTGGTGCGAAGAAGCGCAAATTCTTTTTCCCTTTTTTGACAATGCACTGAAAACCCAATCGCTTCCGGCGGCTCCCCGTCTTTCGGTCTTTTTTTTTTTTTTTTTTTTTTGTGCTCCCTGACGGAACCTTCCAGCAAAGCAACAGTCCCTGCCACTTTTCTCGTTAGTTCTTTCTCTGAGATTTGTGTGTGTGTGTGTGTGTGTGTGTGTGTGTGTGTGTGTTGTGTGTGTTGTGTGTGTTGTGTGTGTTGTGTGACCCCCAAACTGGTTCAGCGGCCCTCTGCTACGAGGTGTTTCATTTCACTTATGTCTTCCGAAGGCTGGACCGCCACCCGAAACCAATAAAATAGCCAGAATTCAAACCTACTTGTGCCACTGACTGTTGCAGACTTTTGCAAGACTGTTGCAAGACTGTTGCAAGCCTGTTGCAGACTGTTTTGTTGCAAGACTGTTGCAGGCTTTTCGAGATAGGGTTCAGCAATATGGTGAAGTTCAAATCTGAGGTGAAGCAGGTGTTTCTGCTGATGACTTTTTTAGACTATTAGAGTTATATTTGACTTCTACAGTTGCGAATTATGATGATAAATTTTATTTTCAAAGAAAGGGCATATGTATTGGTTTGGCTGTGGCTCCAGTTTTGTACGATTTTTTTCTTGTCGGTCGTTGGTTGCCGTATTCAGGCTAAATTGCAAGTACCGCAAATCGTCAAGATCTTTCGGTGTGTTGATGATTTTCTAGTAATTTGGATGATGTTGAGGACCTTGACATGGTCATCCATGACGTTTTGCATGTGTTTTAGAATGAAAGTGAAGGCCTGGAATTTACGCATGAAAATCCTGATGAGCGAACGTTGCAATTTCTTGACATTTGCTTGCTTCTTGGCGATAACCACATCTATTGGAAGTGTAATCCTAGATTGATCGATTTGATTGATATGTGGGGTTTAACGTCCCAAAACCACTGATGATTATGAGACACCGTAGTGGAGGGCTCGGGAAATTTCGACCACCTGGGGTTCTTTAACGTGCACCCAGTCTGAGTACACGGGCCTACAACATTTCCGCCATCGGAAATGCAGCCGCCGCAGCCGGGATTCGAACCCGCGACCTGCGGGTGAGCAGCCGAGTACCTTAGCCACTAGACCACCGCGGCGGGGCAAAAAAAATCCTAGATCGAAGAAACCCTTGTTACGTCATGACAGCCCTCATTCGAAGCTTGTCAAGCGAAGCATCTCAGTGAACTGTCTGCATTCAGCCCTGAATAAGTCGTGTGTACATGACATTTCATCTAGCTTTAATGTACAGGTCACCAGATTGCAGCAGGTGGGTCACCCTCCTGAATTAATTTCTGCGGTGTGCAAAACCCTAGTATGGAACATGAAACGCGATCAAACAGAAGAAAAAGTTGGTAGAAAAAAAGACGAAGCATGTGCAAGTCATCCCATACGTTCACAAATTTTTGCACAACTTGAATTGCATGAAAGCATTACGTGCAAGTTGTACTGTCCGTACCCTATAAGCTCTCGAGGTTATGTGGCATGGCCAATAGAGGTAGACGCCCAGGGTGCTCAACCAAACACAGGAACAGGTTCACAGAGTGCATTTCCAATGTAGCTTATAGAAGTGTGCAGCTTGGGCTAGTTGGTATGACATGACGATAGTTATAGCGCGAGAGCAGAACGACGACACAGACATCTTTCTCGTCTCTGTGTCGTCGTTCTCTTCTCGCGCTATAACTAGCGTAGTTTATAGGTTTATTTTAAGTTGTAGACTTGAGTACATTGGACAAACTGGCAGGTGCTCTAATGAAAAAGCGAAGGAACATGACTGTAATGTACGTATTACTAGTGCTTTTCTGACTGACAATTGCAGGCTTTGCGGCTGCTCTCCTGACTTTCGCAGTACTTAGTGTTTTTTTTTGTTTTTTTATTGGGGAGGGATGAGATTGAGCGCGAGATTGTTGAAGCAGCTTGTTTCATTCATGAAGCAGGTGACAAGCGCGTGAGCAGGCCTTCTATATCTTTGTCTGACGGAAAAATGAGAGATCTTAGAGATTTTTTTTTTATTTTTCTTGTCATTCGTGCTCTTGTTTTGTCACGGCCTGGTGCTTTTCACTCATCACGCATGCGCGAGTTCCTTTGAAGATTTTAGCATTTTCAGTTTTTTTTTTCAATCGCTCGTTAAAACCAGCTTTGATTTCATGCTTTTACGCTCCTTTCAATCGCATTTTCAGGCACATATATATGCACAGGTGACGGCAATAAAATTTTCAGTTGTTAGTCAAAGCTGTTTGTCTCTACTGTCTTTCTTTTACCCGTGTTTTTGCGCTGTCCTTCCTAAGTGAGCTCATATTCGTTCATTGCTTCATTGTTGAAGGTACTGTTTAGGTACTTTCGCTCTTCGTCACGCAGAATACTGTTAACTTTTTCTTTGGTCTTTGACACGTTTTAGCGTGTCTTTACTCTTATTTTTCAAAAAAAGTGCTCGAATAGTTCATTTTCACGTTTTATTTCCTTGGTGCAAGATTTAGTAACCCAAGGTTTCTTAGCTCTGCGCGCAGGGCTCTTTGTACGGAAAACATTGCTTATAAATTTTTGTTGATTTTTCGTGGAAGCAGTTGTAGGCAAGGTCAGGTTCCTGCTTACAAATAACGTCTGACAAATCGGTCAACGATATCTGTCTGCGAAATGCAGCCACTGTGTGCCCATTGGTATGTTCAACTAGTGATTGTTTTTGTTGCGACTGTGAATGACACGCTGTTTCGTTTATAACCATAAATATAGAAAGGTGGTCACTAATGGGTGCATTCAGTACGCCAGATAAAAAGTTTGTAGCTTCTATGTTAGTAATGAACACGTCGAGTAATGTAGCCTTATTTTGTTCAATACGAGTCGGAGTGGCGATAACGTTAGCGAAGCCATTCGATTCAATTTATGGCACAGCTCAAACTGCGACTGTCATGATTTAGCAAGGTCGATATTTAAATCGCCTGCAAGGACTAGCTTACAACCAGTTCCACCAGCCCAACCCAAATATGAATCAAGGAATTCTAGGAAATTTGTCTTATTGCCACTGGGAGGGCGATACAAAACACCAATAACGGAATGATCATTTTGTACAATCAGAACTTCATAACCATCATTTATGCGGGAAAATTTTTGAATCAACGAAATCTTTATGGAATTCTTAGTCATCAACAAAAACACCCCCCCCCTCATTTTCGTTGCGCGGTTCAAAAAATGAGTTGCATAGCCTGGTACCATCAAAACTTCCGTTTCATTTCGGTACCATGTCTCAGTTATCATTAGATACTCAGGTTCAGAACAAAGAGTTGTCAAGAGAGCGCGTATTTAATCTTCCTTGTTACGTGCCACTTGTGCATTAAAATGAATGATCTTTGTGCTATTTGTATACACCGACAATAATGCGCCTAATTTATCAAGTGACACATAATCACCCAATGCCATGTTAGTTTGATAACCACCGTTCGGTTGATGACTGGTGACTATTCCGTAATAACAGACAGGTCCTGAATGTTGGCAATAGTGTGGACTCTGCTATCCTCAGAAAAATCAGAGCATGGGAGAAATATCTGCCACTTCGCTCGTACTACGCAGATTAAAAAAAAAATGGCTGCTGTTGATTACAGAGACAACCAATTCCGTTAATGAAGCCATTCGATCGTTAATTCGTAAAATGTTGTAAGGCACTTTCAAATTTTCAACCTTTCCGACAGTAGTCCCGCAAATCGCATTAATGTTGGAAAGCTTGTACCAAAACTACAGTCCTATGAAAATGATCAGTGATAAAAGCATCGCCCTTTAGAATGACTCTGAAAGTGTCCAGAGCACAATGAAATGGCGGACGAGTAAGCAGATTCCACTTTATGTCGCAGTGCGGCGCGGGTGTCCCTGTTTGCCCAAGTGGTGGCCGAGAACACCGTACTTCGTCGGCTGCGGCTCCCGTCGGTAAGGTGTTCCTGCGCGCACTCCTGGTTGAATCGGGTGGCCCTGGACCCACCGGATCCCGACTCCGCCGACAAGATGGTGCCGTGGCTCGGAGCCGTGCGCAAGAACACCACGCTTCGCGAGCTCGAGATAGACTTGGGAGGCTTCGGGGAGCCGGAGTGCCGGGACTTCTTCGAAGCGGTCGCCGACAACAGCGCCCTCCACTCGGTCGTCGTGCGGCGCCTGCCCACCGATTGCCCGATGGCCGGCATCTGCGAGACCATACGCAAACGCGGGATCGCCGACCGGGTCCTCATCAGGAACCACCACGTGAACCCCGTGGACCTCTCGGCGCTGTCCGAATGTCCGGAAGTCACCGGCCTCGTCGTCAGCGGTAGACACTTTGCCGGCAACACGGACCAGTTGTGCGCTGCGTTTAAAACGCTCGCTCAGTGCTCTCACGTGACGTCACTTAGCGTGCACTGCTGGGGTTTCGCGAAGGGCATGTACGATTCGCTCATCGCCTGCCTCCGCGCAACGAAGACACTCGAGCAGATCGAGGTCCGCATGGTCGACATCGTGGACGAGCTAACGGACGAGGAGCAAGTGGACCTCGACACACAGCTCATCGAAGCCGCCGCCTCCATACCCAGCCTGGTCGATGCGAACTTCAAGGGAATCCTCAAGTACAGCCAGAACTGCGCGCCCTTCGCCGGTGCTGTGGCCGCCAAACGCGGACGGCTGACGCGCCTGCAGATCACACTGGCTTACCAGTCGAACCCGGCGTTCGCCAAACTCTACACACCGCAAGAGTTGGCACACTCATCGATCATAAAGTGCAAAGAAGGCACCAACTACAAGAGCGAACTAGCAGCTGTACAGGTAAGTGTGTGTTTAACTCCTTCGTTACCACGCGAAAATGACTATTTTTTATATGGTATAACTGTCAGTTAAAGCGCACGAATAAACAGAAAGGAAGAGAGGACAAGCGCTATTTTTATATGTCTCGGGAAGGTAGTCTTTGCCAGTTTGAAAAGTATTTCAGCACGGTTTGCACCATACCAAATTTCGGAGAAAAATATATGCTGTAGGGCAACAAAAATATATTGAAAGGAATAAAACTGAAAAGTGTGTAATTTTCGGTAACCAGCTGGTAAACAGTGACGTGAAAAACACTATATATGCAAAAATATTCAAAACAGAAAATTCAAAATATATATTTTGAAGATAAATCACCCAGAAACATCATAAAAATTTTTACATGCAGAAAATGTTTCTATTCACATAGACGAATAAAATCGGAACGCAGGTGCTGCATCATTGCTCGTGCCATGCGGTGAAGCAGTGCTTGGTTCTTCGTCTGACACAAGTGAACTGGTACACTTTTCTCAGTGCCCCGCCGCGGTGGTCTAGTGGCTAAGGTACTCGGCTGCTGACCCGCAGGTCGCGGGTTCAAATCCCGGCTGCGGCGGCTGCATTTCCGATGGAGGCGGAAATGTTGTAGGCCCGTGTGCTCAGATTTGGGTGCACGTTGAAGAACCCCAGGTGGTGGACATTTCCGGAGCCCTCCACTACGGCGTCTCTCATAATCATATGGTGGTTTTGGGACGTTAAAACTCACAAATCAATCAACACTTTTCTCAGTATTTTTTTTTTGCGATAGGAGACAGCAGCTATTACAATATAAATGGATGCTTATGTGAATGATCTCTCTGTAAATCAAATGTCCAATGAACTTCGCTATTTCGTCTAGCGTCACCTCTTTCTATGAGCCACCTCACTCTGCATAAGTTGGTGATTCAATTTGTGCATCCAGGCATATTTCTTTGCATTTGTGTACATAAAAACAATATCGCCTGCAGTTATAATACGTTTCGCGCTGCTTCGTAGTCAGGGCCAAGATGTGCTGCGGTGGCCTTCTTGTCGTGAGAAAAAGCTCTGCAGTCGGCGAGAGCACACCACGCCGCAATGACGTGTGGACCCCGCAGGTAACCAGAGTAGCTATAATATCGTGCACAAACATCAGCACCTGTACACTTGCGGCGGAGGAGACAACTTGAAGGTAAACAAACCGAATTCATGAACGGCTGCGGATGTTTCAGACTGACGCAAAACATCGTCGCCATCAAACTTGAAGCTGAGGTGATGACTTCCTCGGACTCTAAGCTTGTCTTTCATTCAATTCAGGTGCGGTTGCAAGACAATTTTGCAGCGCAGGTGCGCACCTATTCACGCGTGACGACGACGCCATAGGAGCGACTATGGACACCAGTTGCGGCCCTATGTCTGATATAACAACACAAGCGAAACCAAAGCAGCTGGAAACCGGCTGACAAGGCCAACTCAACATTTTAGACACACGGTGGACCTTCGGAAATATTTTTAGTAGAATGAATTTTCCCTGAATTCTAGGAACAGATCTCAATTGAATAGCTGGCATAAATTTATGGCAATTATTACTGCTCAACATTGTCAGGTTGCGAAACTGACACATTAATTTGATATAGGACTTGCAAAGGTTTTCCTTTATTACAGTACTTTCATGTTATTGTAGCATAATCACGACGGGCACAGACTTCTGTCAAGTTTGCCTGCCAAGTGCATTTTCCGATAACACATACACATTGGTTCATGCAAAGGTCTGTTAAAAATCACTGCGTTGCCTAAACGGGCAAATTCAAATTGATTCTGAAAGTGGAGTGACTTGACTAACTATACTAGAAAGTACTGGGTGCGTGAGACACGTATTCAACATGCCGATATTGACGATACAAAACGTCGACCACCGGTGATAGATACTATCCTGAGTGCACTAGTAGCGATGACGTCTATGATCAGAGTGTTCTTATCATGGCGCCGAAGCCATGGAACACACTCACTCTTTATGTCTGATCTTTGTCGCACCGCTTCGAATAATTTCGTGAAATTACAAGACACAAACCACCTATAAAAGGACAGCGAAATAAAATAGCATGATTCAACGTGTGCTCGTGAGTTTTAGTCATCTGGTTGCCATTGTGGTGTTTTACATTACACGTATGTTACACGCAAACACGACCACAAGCTATCAAAGAGGAGTATTGTATGGACAGATATCATCGCTAAGAGGTAACACGCAGGTATTCTTACTAGTGGATTTTAGTTCGTCCGTAGACTTGTTTACGGCTACATACAAAAATGTTATAATTAGGGCAGCATTAAAGTTCAATCAACCAAAGGACCAAACAGAATTTCGTACAGGCTACTCCACAATAAACCATATTCATACTTTCAATCAGGTGATAGAGAAATACGCGGAATACAACCGACCCCTACAGAGCCTTCATGGATTACGAGAAGACGCTTGACTCGGTCGGCGCAAACAACGTGCGAAATCATTGAAGCGGCGAAGGTCGCAAGTCTGGCAGACAAGTGCATTAGTGCACTTTCAATAGATCTGCCTAGAAACGATTTTAATAAGCCCGGCTAACAGAATCGCTCGACAGAAATGAGACTCTGGAAGTACCTCATGATGTCGTAGAAAGGAAAAAAAATTATGTATGGGCATGTTTGACTCGTATCGTGACTTTCATGCACGTATGCATCAGTGTTTTTTTTTTTTCATGCAACCTTCCTGTGTACGTTGCTATCTGTCGTATATTTACTATGCAGGGTGTTTCAAGAGACGTGTCGAATATTGCTTAAAAATTGGAGAAAGGATGTATCTGCATGCTACTTGCGGTGTTGTCTTCCTGTGGCAGAAGACATCTTCAGATAGGTACAAACTATAATTACGACAATAGTTATAGAAATTAACACAATTAAATTTTGTTAACAAGTGGTTATAGCCAGTCAAGTCAAATGGGAGAATGCAAGCCTTTCCTACGAATAGCCACTGTGAAATTTCGGAAAAGTGGTCACTGGTGATCACCGCGGAGCGATGCAATCTGGCCAAATTTAGCTGGCGAAACTGAAACCGACGCACCAGACAGTGCATCTACCATTCACTTCGACAACACTCTCAATGAGGACACTTTTTCTCTCGCAGTGGGGCAGAATAATAAGCGAACGTCGATAAGCGGCCTCGAAACGAAGCGTCTAAATTGACTGTTGATAACGGCGAGGGAAAGAGAGAGAGAGAGAGATAAATATAGAAGAAAGGCTGGGAGGTTAACCAAGCTTGGCTCGGTTGGCTACCCTACACTTGGGGTGGGGAAAAGGAGAACAATAGAACGGCGAGGGAAACAGTGTGGTCACTTAGCGCACTGTCGAAGTGAATGTTATGTGCGCTGTTTGGTGCGTCGGTTTCGGTTTCTCCACCTAAATTATGATCATTGCATCGCTCCGCCGTGATTACCAGTGGCCGCATTTCCGAAATTTCAAAGTGGCTATGTACTATTCGTAGGAAGGACTCGAGTTCACCCATTTGACTAGACCGGCTAACACCACTGGTTAAAAAGACAATTGTGCTAAGTTCTATATTTACCGCTGCAATTAATGTTTGTACGCATCTAAAGATGCCTTCTGCCACAGGGAAGGCAGCACCGCAAGTAGCATGCAGATACCTTTTTTCTGCAATTTTTAAGGAATATTGGACACATTTCTTGAAACACCCTGTATGCACCACTGTGGAAAACAAACCACTTGTTGGAAGGCGGCACTCGGTCCACGTCTCTTTTCGCCCTTGTCATTTTGTCTGCTAAAAAGTGAGACACGGATCAAGATGCCCGAGCATAAACTCTTCCAGGCGAGAACAGGGAGGTAATTCAACTTTTGGCATGGCAGCGTAGATCGATGTCCAGATTTTAGAAACTCTACAGATCGTTATCGATATGTTCGAATCCTCTCACCCCAAATACCCTTCGGAAATCACCCATACATGCGACATGCGAAAGACCTGAAGGAAATAAGAGTAAATTTGAGGGTTCGTTTATCTTTGTTAGACGCAATACTGATGACAACTGACGGACAATTATGTTAATGAAAGTATGGGGGCGTCATTAATTGTAATGTAAATCTCAAGAATAGTGGACGAAAAGATAATTCTACGCCGGCATGGAGCAATCCTGCAAATTTCGAATACCGCTCTTGACACACTGAGCTAAGGCGGCGGTCATCCCCCGTTAACTTTACATGTGGCATATGTGTGCCGTTATATGTGGGAAAGATCTAGCCTCTTACCTGTTGTTCTGTACTTCCAAATCGTGACAACTATAGCGGACATTTCACACGTGGTGTGGTGTGCATGGAGGAAGTCGCGGAAACAAGGTAGTGAGGCATAATAAACCTGGCACACTTTCGTGATAGAGAACGTCGTGCGATATTATCGTTCGTTTGTATTTCCCCTCGTGTCTGGTTGGCACTTTTGCGCACCTTGACTTTTCTTTTTTTGTCGGCTGTCCCTTCCAGGAGGTCACGGCACGCAACAGCAACAACGTCTCGGCAGCGGCTCGCTACGTGCTGGACCAGCCCGACAGCGACGACGGAGCGAGAGTCATCGAAGACCTGCACGATCATCCGTGGCTGGTGCGCAGGGTGCGCCGCCAGGCGGAGGTCGACGTCGGCGAAGCGAAACTGAAGATCGCGCGCGCCTTGAAGCGTGTGCGAAGCTGCAGCATCGACGAGTACATGAGGCTGGCCGGCGTTGTCAAAAGACGCGTAGAGAGCGGTCAGGGCGAGGGTCGCGTGGACGTCCACATTGCAGACATCAACCTGTACTGTTGGCTGCATATCCGATCCTACCTCAAGGTTTCCGACGTAGTGAGAGCTTAACTAGGGATGCTGATCAAAGACCGATACATTTGGGGGCCTATACGGACAGGCCACAGCCGTAAGTCACGTAATATACTGGTGTAGCTTGCCGGTAGATTGCCATATGTCCAGTGTGTCCTCAGTCGTCTGAATAAAAGCGGATTCTAAAAGTTGCCTCGATGTCCTATTCTCGTCCTTGCCCAGTTCAGCGGTGTTATCCCAATCGATCAAATGACCATGATTGTCAATGCCCGGCCAGTGCGTTCGACGCTTTCTTGCTGTTGTCCATGTGCCTTTGATGTTCCTTTAAATGCCTCCTGATGAAGTTGCCAGCTTTGCAGATATATCTGCAGCTACAGTCATATATTGTGGACGGCCAGCGCAAACGGAACACGGACGAGAAGAAACGACGACCCAGGCACTGTCTAACAAATGAATGTTTATTAAAAAAAAAGAAACATCCTAGATATAAATAAGTAAAAAAGAGCCCCACCCCCCTCCCTCTGGCCATAGATAAGCAACAGAAAAGAAAAATAAAACTCATGCATAGACTAACACAACTGTGCACCTACGTTTCAGGAAAGCCACTTCTTCCTCATAAATCAAAGCAGTAGAGGGGCGGCTTACACACGTGTGTCTCTTTTTTTTCTTATCATTTTGAACATCTACGCGCGTGACAAAATATTTGCAATGTTGGCTGGCTGTGTCGGCCTGTGCGAGGATCATATCGATTTATTCATTGAATTCAAAATGATGCTAGCATTAGATATAAGTATAGAAACATCTATTCACGTGTTAAAGTTAGGCACCGCATACACAAAACGTTCTTTCGCAGGATTGGCAGAGCTGAAAATCTCGAATACGAATGTAGATTTGTAGACAATCCGATAATAATTAACACGCGCCCATGCGCGGTCTCTAAACTACATTTCTTACAGTCTAAATTACATTTCTCCAAAAAGATGATCAGCCTTTTTTTTAGCGATAAGGCTACGGAAGGTACATAATCAAGACCATGTTTTTTTTTCTTTGAATTTTATATGCTTCCATCAGCTCGCTCTCGACAATTGTGCTTTCATCAGTTCCTTCTCGCCTTTATTTCATCGCTGCGTATAATTGAAATATAGTGAGTATCAGCACACTCTGCAGTCAAGCTGACAAGTCTTCTCCAGCTGATGTGAGGGACGTTTCATGTACTTCGAGCGTCCCGCTTGTCCTATGCACACACTAACGATGTCATCCTTTGGCAGATTCAGAGCACTTCCGGTAATACTTTCTTCTGCTCCATGCGGAACAAGTCTATTTCGTTGGCGGATTCAGAGTGCTCCCTGCATGTTACATTGGCAGATTTGCAGCAGCTTCGTCGCGAGATCCACTTCACTCAAGCAAGAAGAAAGACGCGCGCATCCCGTACCATTGTGACCCTGCCATACTCAATTAGGTGTGCACATGTGGATTTGGAAAGTCGCATACAGCTGGCTCGGCATCGCCGCGAATACTGTGCACTAGTCACTCTAGACTTAGCTAAAGCGTACGACAAAGTGGAGTATCCTATCCTAATCCAGCAGATGCAAGACTATCGCTTTCCAAAATATATAACAGCATGGATTACAAAGTTTGTGAAAGACAGAGAATTTTATTGCTTCTTGGATGGATGCTCTTCTGAAAGATATAAGCAAACACGAGGTGTACCTCAGGGCTCAGTATTATCCCCGGTGTTATTCAACATATTACTAAGTTTTATTCCAACTCATCAGGATGTCCAAATTTATGTATATGCAGATGATATTGCTTTCTTCGCAACAAACAGTGATCTGCACTCATTGTATCAGGCAATACAGAATTACATGAACATGCTAGAAGGATGGCTTGACAATATGCATGTCATTGAACGTCAAAAAAAAGTGCGCTTCTGCCATTTTCTTTTAAGGATCATGTCAACATTACCCTGATGTATCGTACCGAGCTCATTCCTCAGGTCGATTTCCTGAAATACCTAGGCACCGTATATAATAGGACGCTAAATTGGAAAAGCCATATAGACGAGGTTGGCTGTAAAGCGTCACGTGCCTTGGGGTGGTTACGCAAATTGGAAAACAGAAAAATAAGATTGCGTAGGAGTTCATTGAAAATGATATACAAGATGTATGTGCGGCTTATTATGGAATCCGGGTGCGTATTATTTTCAGGCGTCGCGGCTTACAAGATGAGACAATTAATATTATTAGAAAGAGAAGCTTTGCGCTTGTCTCTTGGACTCCCCAAATTTGTGGCAAATAATGTTTTTTATGTGGAAGCGCGCCTTCCACCTTTGTTAACTCGGTTTAGAATACTTACAGTTCAAACTTTCTTAAAAATATACAATTGGCCTCTGCGACAAGCTTCTTACGTTTTTATTCAAGAACCAACCGCATTCTTTGGAACACAATGGTCTAGACTACACTCCCCTCAGACTAGGTTCGTCCAAGTGTTGCTAGAGCCTCTCAATGTAAATATTTATCAGATTGGCATAACGAAGACGCCTAATTCAAAACTTGAAATTAAATTTGACGATATTTTCCCCTCTAATGCGAAACAACTGCCCCTTCAATATTTAAATATTCGGTTAAAAGATTACTTGACTCATCTGTCCATAAACAACATTATTGCGACGGATGCATCCGTATTGAACGAAAATGCTGGAGTAGGCATCTTCTGTACTTCTCTCGACTGGTCTTTCTCCGTTCGATTACCAGATTACACGCCTATATTGATCGCTGAACTATTTACTATAATTCTGGCGCTTCGTAAACTTCCTGCAAGCGAATCAGAAGCGGTCATACTTACCGATTCTCTCTCAGTATGCACTGCACTATCTAAAGCAAAAAATTTGCCATTATTGAGCATGATTAGCAGTTTATTACCAGCAAACCTGAAAAAACTTCACTTGCTATGGATATCTGACCACTGCGGGATTTATCCAAATGAGATGGCAGACTCGTTAGCCAAAGCATCTTTAAGCGGATCACTCTTACCTATTTTACCTGATTTCGCCTACGTAACAGCACTCAGATATAGAAATGCTTGTTTGCACAAAGAAATAGAAAAATTATCATTGCATAAAGTCAGAGACTTCGTACATCTAAGATTTTGCTGGAACAAACAGTGGTGTGAATCTCGGCAGTTAGAAATTACAATCACCAGATTACGATGCAGAATTCCGCATCTGAATTACTACCTACATAAAGCTGGACTAACAGAATCTCCGTTGTGTCTCTTTTGCAAGGAATCGGAATCAATAGATCATTTCTTTTTATCCTGACAACGATATGCTTATCAAAGGAAAAGATACCTGGTCGAACCAATTGAGAAGCTAGGTTTAAAAATAAACGTGGAACTAATTTTATCCTTCGGAGGAATTACATTAGGTTATAGCCACAGGGAGGTTTTCTCTGCTGTGTGCGAGTATACATAATGGCAACAAAAAGGTCACCTTGTTAGTCTATTCTTATTATTTACGGCTACGAGACTACCTGAATGCCTGACTTAGCACACTTGATGATCCTGCCGCCCGGTTCTTGGCCGATCCCTTTTTGTGGGCGAGTGCCAGCGAAGCTGAAGGTTCATCATCATCATTTGCTCCAGAGGGGGTGAGCGTGTTCCATTGGTAGATTCCCTTCTGTCGCCCTACACCAGAGTGGAGTGCTCCGGCGCAGAGTTCGTTGGTCCCTCCAAATCTGCCAATCGATTACACCATAATACAACACAAGGAAACGGTATGTGATACGTATGACATCTAACAAAATAATGAGCCCTTAAATTGACACTTCTTTCCTGACATTTGTGAGTCGTTCGGTTAATCTATTACATGACCAGTAGTGAACTGCTGGTCATGCGCCTTGATTTCCGGTTTTTTATTCCAAAGTTCCGGAGTCCTCCACTACGGCGTCTCTCATAATCATATGGTGGTTTGGGGGCGTCAAACCCCACATATAAATCAATCTATCGGTTCTTGATGATCTCACAAAATCGCGAAAGCATTGAATGACGCCGAAAATTTGGCAACATTTTTTTTTTCACGCTGTTAGCAATCGTGTACTACCACTAGCCTACTGTACCCCCTTTCTCGCGTACCTGAACTTCCGTCTGTTTCTTTTTTAGCTTCCACATCGTTTCAACTGAACCCTGCGGCTTTTCAAAGGGTGACTATTGACGATAGTTATAGCGCGAGAACAGAACGACGACAAAGAGACAAGAAGGACACCTGTCGTCGTTCCGCGTCATGTCGTACCCACTAGCCCAAACTGCCACACACTTCTGGGTGACTCATGCAGCCTTTCAACGAACGCTCTCCAAGTGCCGCCTAATGCCTTCCGTGATGTTGTAGATATGCGCGACCCCACAAAAATGCACCTTCTTTCTACGAAGGGTCCTTCCATGTGAAATAAGGGGGAAGGGTTACTGAACAGTACTTTGTCAGTGTCAGAGGGAATTCGCCAGCCGTTTCACTTCCTCTTTTTAAGCGGAGGAGCCGGTTTTCGCTCTGCGGGACGAAAACTCGAGGCAGTTCAGGGCTTTGATCTGGTCAGCCTGACAGCTAGGCCACACGTGCTTCCGATGCAGCACTTCAGAGCCCGAAACTGCCTCCTCGCGTGCTCTACCCAGACGTGGCCGTGGCTGTACTTGTCGATGGAACACCTTGTTGGAATCAGAGCTGACTCACCGAGGAAGCGTTCTCCCCTTTCCCATTCTTCCTGCTACTACACCACAAGGATTAACAAGGCACAGGTCGCCGGAGGGCTGTGGGCCTGCTGATGGCCGTCCAAATATGTGTATCGTTTTCCCGACACGGGAAGTGAGGAGCTACGCAGCCCGACAAGGCAAGGCGTTCGACGAAAACTACTGCAATCACGGCGGACAACAACCAGTCCCGCTAATTGAGCGTGGCGAGCGGCGTTCCTTTGTTGCTACGGTAGTACGAGCGCGAGATTTATGATCCAGCCACCTTCTGACACCAAGAAAGAGACACGCTGGCGCCATAGGTAAAGTGTGGTGCAGATAAATCTAATGGTTAGTTCACTAAATATTACGGCTAGGTGGCGTTAGCCGCCGCCCGATCTAAAGGGTACAGCCACATCCATCCATCCATCCATCCATCCATCCATCCATCCGGTGGCAATGCCTATTGAAAGACGTCGACCTGGGTGGGCGTGGGCTCAGTGGAGATGAAATCTTCGTCTGGATTCACGATATGTTCGTCACGTAGCAGAATGCTTGTTCTGTAATTATTCTAAATAAACGTCAAGTTTCCTTCAGTACCTTTAAGCTGCCTCGACACAATCTGTCCGAATCTCCTGTGCCATAACGACCACACAGGACATTTCAGCAACCTCTAGAACCACTGGTATGTTGTTGTTGTTGTTGTTTCCCTGTAGAAATGGCTCGTACCCAAAGAAGGGGATTGGCCGATTTTAAGGTGAATTTGCCCTAAACTTTCAGCATTGTGTCATTCCTACAATTTTTTTTGTAACTTAATTTTGATTTGAAATACCGATATCAAGTTTGCAGAAAAAAAATAAGACAAATTTTGAGACAGCAATTTAGCATGAAAATCGTTTAGTCGCAGTGATGTATTCTTGAACGGCGAATAAAACATCCCTGTGGCTGAAACCCAGTGTAGAGGCTCCAAATGAAAGAAGATCAGGCTGTGATAGTTGCAAGCCCAGTCTTTGAAGAGGTGGTGCTAGTATGCTTTGCCTGAATGAATCGAAACGGCGACAATGTAATAACAAATGACTGATCGTTTCCTCTTGATTACAGTAAATGCACATAGGGGAATTCAATATGCCTGATCTATGCAAGTAAAAATTGAGGGAGGTAACGCGGCAACGAAATTTCGTGATGACAACTTCCATCATCCTTGATTTAGTCAGTTCACTGCGCCAGGGAAATAACAAGTGTTTGTACTCTGGAGAAGCCGTCAGTGCAGGGTCAGATAAATTTTGCCTGATTTTAAGTGTGCGAAATCGCGCCACCGTAATGTATACTGTATGGGGGAAAATAGGAATAATTGGTGTCGAAAGGGATGCCTTCGCAAGAGAATCAGCTATTTCGTTTAACAACAAACCTTTGTGCCCTGGTGTCCAGATTAAATGAATACTTCGGAGATGACAGGGGATTAACGATTTAAAAAGTTTCACTATAGGTGAGTGACCAGATGCGGACAGAGAAGAGCACACTGATAATGAATCAGTTATGACTGCTACAACTGGAATGGAAATATTTACCTTTCGCAAAGCTAACATTATTGCCATGAATTCAGCCAGAAAGACAGGAAGAAAGTCCGGTAAGCGAAGTGAAAATGACCAATCAAGTACGGGGCAATATATTCCAACGCCTGATTTTTCATGTGATTGAGATGCGTCCGTTGCTATAATGACATTTGTTGGCAGAGTACTTAAATGGTCCTGCAATAAACCATTTAAAATGCCTGTAGGTAATAGCTTTGCGTGAGTTGGGAAGATATCATGGTAAACAATTTCTGGAGAATTTTGTTGCTCAGTTAAAGGAATCAGATCACGAACGTGTACATTTAGGGGCTCAAGTAACGATTGAACAAATACTATTTGTGGTTTGGTAAATCTGGGCCAATGCACGGAGAAGAATAGGTCACTGGTTTATCTTCACAGAGTTGAATGCCGTTTCGTAGTCTGTCATATAGAGGCTTCTTTTTTTTTCATTTAGCAGTTTTATTGATTATTCGATTACTCGCATGACGATGATATCACTCGCATGACGATGAAGGTAAAACACTACGTACAATTCAGATTATCTTTGTGAATATCTCGTACAACATGCTGAAAGGAGGTTGATCTGTCTGTATAGTTTATGAATAAATGGTAAATTAGATCTTGGTTCAATAGAATGGTTCAATAGATCACGTCTTGCGTTGATGAAGTCATTTCGTGTATATGCATGATGGGAAATTATCGGGAGAAAAGGAAGGGTGTGAGCATGGCTGTTACGTCACTAGCATGACGATAAGCGTGATCTTTAGCAAACCAGAAAAATTGATTTGCTGCACAAACTTGAAGGAAAACAAGGGAGAGAGGAAAGAGCGCAGTGGCTTGCGCTGCGCTCTTTCCTGTCTCCCTTGTTTTCCTTCAAGCTTGTGCAGCAAATTAATTTTTCAGGTATGAACCAACTAGTCTGCAAAAAGGTATTGCTTCAGCAAACTATACTTTATGAGAAATCAACCAAAAACACGAAAACAGCGAGGGGACCAGAGAGGACAAGTGCTGGACTAACAACTAAATATTTATTAAAGAAAGTCCCCAGACGCATGAGCCATCAGCGCATGCGTAAACAGGCTATCTGAGCCTACAGTAACGTTGCAAATTTAACAGTTCAAAGCCAAGAATTAAGCATGTCAAGGTGTTGCAAACAGCGCATTTTCACGAAAACACCAAAATATCAACGCCACGCGCATCCATTGACTAAAAAACTGAGGGATCTCACCACACACGTCACTTTGCATTTTTTATTATTTCGAAAGGCTTCGCAAGTCTCATGTTTAATCTTATTTCTCAATTCCTTTTTTTTTTTGATGACACCGTGATTTGAAATCAGGGGCGCAGCTACAGCCTTTGCAGCGCAGTCGCACGTGAGTTTCGAAATCTACTTGTCGTGCGGCCGTGTCTGCAACGGTCAGAAGAGCCGATCAGCTTCAATGACAGGTAATAAGGGCTGCAGTGCGAGCACGAAGGTGCTAAAAGAAACAGACGAAAGGCGAGGCACGGAAGGCAAAGAGGACAACACAGCGCTCGTGTTGTCCTCTTTGCCTTCCGTACCTCGCCTTTCGTCTGTTTCTTCTAGCACCTTCGTGCTCGCGCTGCAGCCTTTATTACCATGAATTCAAACCAACTAGCCCAAATAGCCATTCTTCTTCAATGACAGACTGCGTGAACACCGCATTATACTCCCTACTGGTACCGGTGACAACTCAGCTCTGTACTGCAATGGCTTAGTGTCCCTGATTTCAAATCAACAAGTGTCATTGGCAAAGGAATAAAAAAAAAATATAACCTTAAACGTAAAGTATTTAAAGCCTTCAAAATAAAACAAAACATGGCAAAGCGTCATCTGTAAATCATCCATCAGTTTTCCTGACAGATAAAGAATACGCGTTGCTACATAGTGATTGTACGGTAGCGTCGAACTCTAGTGTTTCATGAAAATGTGCTGTTTGAAACACCTTAACACCTGTGCACTGTTCGGCGTGCCACTGTGAAATGACTCAAATAGCCTATTTATGCACGCGTTGCTGTGTTATGTGTGGGTGGGCTTTCTGCAATAAACATTGTGTTTGAAGTCCAGCGCTTGTCATGTGTGGTTGTTCTGCTTTGCTATATTCGCGTCTTTCACCGGTTTCCCCTTCTGAATATTCTGAGGCAACTCGCACAGCAAGCTACATTAGTGATGTGCTGTTTCAAATCGGCATTTAGATCAAGTTAGTCGAATTTATGGGGAGATAGAAAACGGGCGAAGTAAGGCGCAGATTACTCGGTTTGATGGCCTTGCAATTGCACGACAAAGCGGGGGAAACACGAGACATTATACACTCTCACGCTTCAGTGTTTTTTGTCCGCATGAATTCGTGTTCTGTGCAGTAATTCACGTGAAGTTTATCGCGATCTCGCCCAGTTGTAGACCTAGCTGAACCCGCCTATTAGATGGTTTGTTTGATAGAGCATACTCCATCTGTTGTGTTTGTCCCTTTCTCTCTTCATTAAAGGCTGTGTTACAATTACTTAACTGAGCTTTTCTGAATACGTATGTCGTAAAAAGCTGGCTCTTGCTCGTTTAGACTGCTGAGCAATATAAACAATTGCTTCCATACGCATAGAAGCGCTTCTACATCAACTATCACTGATGTTCCCCTCTGAACTGTCACTGTTCCTTCCCTCGCTTTCAGAGTTGTATCAATTGTTACTCTAATGCCGACTTTTAACACTTTTTATTCACACATTGTGTGAGTAAAAGGTGTCAAAGACTCAATGGATGATGGATGAAAGAACTTTATTAACGTTCAATAGGTCGAGCTATAGTCCTAGCCCAAAGCGGGCCGCTCCCACGTAGAGATCGAAAGACCTATAGCCTTTCAGCCACTTCGCGGGCCCATTGGACTGCCTATAATTGTCCCTCTAATGTAGTACTGCGCAAAGCTGCGTCCCATTGTTCTTTAGTATTTTCCTTGTCGCTGCGTAAAGCGTAGAAAAGCGAGAGCGTATGAGCAAGATATATGGTGTCGTGGCATTTATCACATGTTGTAGGAACACATAACTCCGAATAAATCATGTTAATTAACAGCTGGTTCAGAAGGTTCTTATTTTGTAATCACCTGAGTGAAATGGCCTGAGCTCTGTTTAGCTTACTGTGTGGAGGGGGGGGGGGATACTCTGCGTCCTAGATAGAAATGTTTCGTTAGCTCGTTGTACGAAAGGAGGTGATCCTCGCACTCCGAAACCTAAGCATCTTCTTGCCTTGTGGTTGCATGGTTGACAAGTCCTCGTGCAACATTGTGGGCAGATTCGTTGAGGTTCGCGGGGCACCGTTGATTTCTCCCATGTAAGTTGACCTTTTGCCGTTCACAAGTACTGTTGTGAAAGCTCGCTTCTATAGGACGCGAAAGGCGCTTCGACAAACGAGCTTTCCTCGGCCTCAATCTTAGCCTCTTCTAGCAGAGTTTTGGCACTGGTTTGATGGTCAGCCAGAATATGTAGTCCTCGCCAAACACCGCCGCTGGCACTGCCACCAACCTGTGTTCGCTTAATTACAATGAGCATGAAAGTACCTTCAAATAACGTTTATTTGAATCCAGCACTGCCTTTATACGTTATTAGGAGCACTGAACAAGTTTTTTTCTGATCCAGTTTACCTGTAACAGGCAGGCGAATCGATTGCCATGTGTTTGCTAGACGGCAGAATTAAGAAATGAGTAACGGACACTCTCGGCTGAATTTTGCCGCCGGCGTTACTCACCGTATATGCATACGTATATATATATAAAAATGCAAGAAAGAAAAACAAAAGCCAGAAAAAGACTCCGGCGCGCGGAATCAAATTTGAGTTCTCCGAATCGTGAGTGCGAGGCGTTAACCAGTGACCCACCGCTATAGGCACTCGACAGTGGACCAGAGGGCGCGACGAAGCTTTTTGGGCTGCCTCAGCATTGTTGGTACCGACCGCCAGGGATACTGAGAAAATGAAACGCTCGCAGAACACAGTGACAGGCTGAAGTGTCAGTGCCCTTTTTGGCACGTTTTCAAGGAACGCTTTCTGGGCGCTTACATCATCAGCTACGACCTTCCTGCTCACAACTAAAAAAGAAAATGATATACACGTGCAAGTCCGATTTTGCTGCGTCTACTCGCTAGGCTACGCATTGGAATACTCGGTTTTGCTGCGCCTACTCGCTAGGCTGTGTGTTCTGGCGCTACAATCAGATCTCGTAAACTGCATTGCCGGGTGCCTATATCTACCACTTACCGCTGCTGACGGGCATCTCAAGGGGGGGGGGGGGGGGGGGCTATCGTGTTTTTAGCATTACCAGCAAGATGGCGCAACGAGCGCGCGTAGCAACATCGCCACGATGTGGCGGCGCGCGATCTCATCTTTCACGCGCACATTGCCCCGCGAATAACTGGAGGTCAACGCTCACTAGCGCACCCTTATATCGCGGTGGGGAGGATCATACATCTTGGCTCGCCTTCGGCTTTTACCGGAACGATTCTCTTTTAGTTACGGGACGCACAAAGGTCACTGCAATCGTTGCACAGTCTCCGTTTGCGAAAAGAGCGCGCTTTTTTGAGACACAGCGAAGTTGAACCGAGGCGCTTATTCTCGTTCATTTGAATCTGTGAGTACGTTTCATGCGTCATTTGTGCGTGAAAAACGCAGGGCACGTTTCAATCTGCTGGTCATTCTGCGCGTGACCTTCCAATTCGTTGCTATCTCGTTCATTGCTTCGCCTTTAGATTTGTGGGGTTTAACGTCCCAAAACCACCATATGATTATGAGAGACGCCGTAGTGGAGGGCTCCGGAAATTTCGACCACCTGGGGTTCTTTAACGTGCACCCAAATCTGAGTACACGGGCCTACAACATTTCCGCCTCCATCGGAAATGCAGCCGCCGCAGCCGGGATTTGAACCCGCGACCTGCGGGTCAGCAGCCGAGTACCTTAGCCACTAGACCACCGCGGCGGGGCCATTGCTTCGCCTTTGTGACAAAGCTGTGATTTTTTTTCCATGAATCAAACAGAAACGAACAAGCGTTACGTCTCTTGATGCACGGAAGGTTCTTTATTTGGTGCAGCTAGTTCGATTACTATAGTGATTCCTTGTGGACGGCACCCCTGACAAAATTGGGATCATTTTGCGAATGTCCTCTCGTAGCGCATGTGTTCTTGTGCATTCACCTTAATTGACCATTTGCGGAAATCTTCAAGGCGGCTTTCCTGCAAAGTTGTTTTCCAACCGAAAGGGGGAAAAAAAAAACTCTCGTGCCCAGAGTGGTTCTCTAGCTCGCTGTGCTTTTACCAACGTTTATAGAACCCAGTTCTAAATACTTTGGCGTTCACCACTCCTTTTCCAGTTAAGGCACGCGAGTGGGACTTTGCCCCCAACAATGACTGTGTGGTTGTCCCACCTCAATGAATCCTGAGATCGCATGGCGGACGAGACACCTGTGGTTCTAAAGAAGGGAGAGGTGGAATGGAAAAACACAATGAGTGAAAAAAGCAGTCTGGGAACGAGCAGTGTAACCAGATTGGGCTATTAATAGACAAATCGGGTTACTTTTCGTACGAGTTGGCATCAAAATTTCCTCGTTGGCTAGTGACTATTTTTGGGCTACATTGTTATCGACTAGGCAAGAAGTTACAATGGTAAAAATTTTTTGAACGGGGGACCCCAAACGGCTTAAGCACGCACGCGTTCCTTAGTAATCTCAGCCTCCCCTATGGATATACAAAGAACACGTGGCCCCAAGAACACGTGGCCCCACAGAACACGTGGCCCCAAGAAGGAATCCCGCAGCCAAAATACTCACATGTGTTCAACGATCCCTGCACTTGGAGGCATAGTCCAAGAAACGCTTGACGTGTCATCACTTCGACACAGAGACAAGAAGGACACGAGCTAAGGACACAACGATAGTTATAGCGCGAGAACAAAGCGACGACACAGAGACAAGAAGGACACGAAGGACACTGGTCTCTGTGTCGTCGTTTTGTTCTCGCGCTATAACTATCGTCATGCCATACCAACTAGCACAAGCTGCCCCACTTCGAAGGACACAAACGTGTTTTGAGGGCAAGTGAGCACCTGCCCCCTCTCACCCTTCGGCTCCCCTTGATTATTCTGGGACTGAGCAAAGGGAGCCTTTAAATGTAGGTATTAGACAGAAGGCAGGTGAACTGAGAAAAACTATTTCAACTTCGACCAATGTAAAGTACGTGAAAACATGAAAAAACCCGACGCATATAGGAACCGACTTAGTTCCTCTGTCAGGGGGACCATGGCGACTTTGCAGCGGCGTCTTCAAAGCACTTGCACGGCAGTTAATGACCCGACGTTTTGCCGGGGAGCGGAGGTCGTATGCATACACTGAGGGAAGGGTTCCGAGAGAACAATAATTGTTCTGGGCTGTTCGCTGTACATGCCACGACTCAGTAGTAGCCTTCTCCTCCAGTTAGTCTCGCTTTCCAGGATGGTATATTTATCTTGTCGAACGTTCACAATATTTGGCGATAGCTCTGTGCTCTTTGTTCAGCTTCAGAACATCCTTGGCGTGTTGTCAAAGTCGTTCCGATAGTTTTGGTCAGCGCACGGAATTTCGTAAACGACGCCGGGAGTCTTGTCAGTTCTTTTTTTTTTCTTACGTGCTCTGTGTTTGTGTAACAAAATGTAACGGTTCCCTTTTCACAAGTCCTATGGGAGTGACGGGGTTGTATTGATATAATCTTCTTTATGAGAGTAATAAAATTTTGCTTGATAATTGTTCACCTAATAGGCTTGAATGTCAACGTTCGACAGAAGTCTGTCTGTCTGATTATGAAACTGGGAACTGATTTAGACTCCAACTAAAAGTCCTTCGAAACTTTTCATTGAAGTCTAAATCACCCCCTAACCTAATCGGCATACAGTTTTGCGGGAAATATAATTATATAAGCGTGAAAAAATGTTGAAAAAAAAAACAACTGACTTGGGCTATTTTTGGGCTACTTCAAATTTACGCGTTGGGCTATGTTTGGGCTATCTCGAAGTCCAGTTTGGCGGTTTGAGGCTCACGCCATCTGGTAACCCTCCGAACGAGACCTTTTGGTTGGAAAACGACCCTGCAGGAAAGCCAGCTTGGAAATTCGCGCAAATGGTCGATTTCTCGGAAGGTAAGACGCTGCTGTTGGATAATATTGTCGTTTTAGAGGGCGTCATACATTGAGCTTTCACTCTGACGTAAGTTGTTACTTGACTTTAGCGTACCTTTAAGTACCATGGCACGGATAACATTGAATTTTCACTCCACCTAACTGGTTTCTTGGTCGACATCATCGAGATAAACATTGCACAAAGTCTGCTATAAAAAGTGCCACGATAACGAACCGAGAAAAAAAAAAGAAGAGCCAGGTTCTCCTCAACGAGTGAGGTTCTCCTCAACTAGGGGAGGAGGACTCATGTGATTCGCAACCAGAGTCCAATAAACGTTGGAATCTGGTTATTCCTTGCGCCTGTTAACCGCCGTCGCCAAAAATATCAGCAGGAAAGGAAGGGTAAACGTCCGAGACCAGGCAGGCGGCACTAAGGCAGCCAAGGTTAATGTAGTGCCCTACATGCATGTCATTGCGCATAACTTGCGAAGGATAGCGAGAAAGGCTGGTGTGGATGTAGTGTCTTCTGCTCCCGAACAATAGACTTCTCCCTGTTTGTAAACAGTGTGACGTCACTGCGCCCCCCCCCCCCCCGTACCCTCCCTCGGAGCGAGTGCTGGTTGGCTGAAGGGCTTAGCCGGCGGCATTTTTCTGCATAGCAGAGCTGCGCGTCTGCATTCCTTCGACAGAAATATCTACATTGATACGTTCTAAAGTCACAGCTTTTGAAAGAAGGGGGTCGCGGAAGTGTGGAAATTCGCTCGTCGTAGTTCGAAGGATGGAGAAACTTTATTTACAGTACTGAAAGACTCGACTAGCACGAAGTGGGCGTCAACCACGTAGATGGCAGCCATAAAAAAAAAAATGATCTTTTTCGAACGCCAACGTTTTGAATGTACATGGTGACTGGTAATTCGAGAAATATTTGCATGGCAAGAATGTAAACTTATTCGATTTCCATCGTGGCACGTGCAATGCAGTTTTAAACGAGGTATAGCGTTGGCGGCAGCATTGTTTTGAGCTGCTGTGCGCGACGTCACGGATACGATTTATCTCATCGCGCAAAAGTCTAATTGGAGTTGAAAAAAAAAGAAACACTTCTTGCCATGCGTTAGGCTGAGGTTAACATATCCTCGTGAAAATTAAAGGGAAATTCTGCCGCTGCATTTCTCAATAACCCAGTGCAAGTTCAGGTAACGTGAAATGCGAGAACGAGAACTTAATCATATATAATATTATCTGGCACAGTTACTTTGCTGCATTCGACACTATAACGTGTTTTTGTACCTATATTTATCTTTTAGGCCTGATACACAATCTTCTAATGCGCACTGTCACTTCATAAGGATTTAGCCAACAAAGTAGACAAGAAACGAAAATCTCAACTGTTCTCACTAACACGTATCAGGTATCCAATAATACGAGTTATAGACGTATATGCAGAATCGGCAACGCTACAACACGCTCATAGCTCATGCGTAGTCGTATATATCACCTGGAGATTATGCACTTTTATTTTTCTGCACGCTGCGCATACGGTGAGTTCCATCAACCAGTTACTACAACCGGCCCAGAACGAATACCAGTGTTTTCGAAAACAAGACGCATCGCGTTATTCACACTGCACACACCACGCACAATATTACCAGTTTCACCGTCCGTAAGGATGAACCAATATTGCCGATGCCTTTCAACGCACAGTACACGCCACAGTCAACACTCCACATTTCCGAAGACGATGCCGCTGTTCCTCGCACAGGCCGCCACGTGTGTTAACTTCTCCGAGGTTAACAGCCAGCCAGCGTGGCAAATATTTTATCACGCCCTTCACCACACACCTAGAAGTTTTCTTACACATACCACAGCTAATCTTGCCACTGTGAGATGAACATTAAGTGTGGCAGCTTGGGCTAGTTGGTATGGCATGATGATAATAATAGCGCGATTAAGCTTTCAGAAAGAAAAAAAAACTTGCCCCAAGCACCAAGCAACTGCACCCCACTCAGCCACCGGTGGGAGTGTTTTGCCAACCACCGCCTTGCACGTGCACCGGTGACGTCACACTGTGATGTACCCCGGTAGAGGTCTAATGTGCCAACAAGTTAATGCAGACAGTAGCGGGAAACGGGATTGTATAATCAAGCACCGGGAAAAAATCATGAATTTTTGTCTATTGCACTCCTTTGACTTGCGATTGCGTGTGCATAGGCCATTCCGAAAGGTGTGAAAACGAAAGACTTAGGGAACACAAGTACAACGTAGAAAAAGCTGCACCTGGTCATTTGGCCCTTCACTGCGAGAGGTGCGGTTGCGTCTCTGCGTTTCAAAACACCCGTATTCTCTATAGGGCACGTGACAGAACCACGCGTGATAATCGTTGAAGCCTATGAAACCCATACAATGAAAGAAAAATGTGCGAGTGTGGCTTCCATAGCTTTGTCAGCTAAAGAAAAGAAGCATCTAGAATCTTCACTTTGACGTTCGCGAGTGCAATTTGTCGCAGTCGGTGACGACGCGTGCATGAGCTGTGCTGTATCTTAACATGATAATTTCCAGGTTTTATCGGGCTACTGTTATTCTATAAATAGCATGTGTGATCGCAAATAAAAGATTAGTTGCAAGCTAGCGTTGTGTTTGTGTGTGGGTCTCTCTGTCCGATTAACCCCGACGGACTAGCCCGGCAACGTGCCTTCGCAGAAGGAAACGCTAATTTGTTGCATTCCTTAACCGAACTAAGGTGCGCCCTTTGTTAGACCTGGACAGTTGCCCCTCGATCGGAAAGCTATTGTACGCCCACCCCCCACCCCACCTGCCTCCGTGTGGAAAAACAAGTTTTTTTTTTTTTGGGTTGTGAGTGGACTGCTCGGGTTGTACTTGTCCTCTCTGGAGCATTAACGACAGTGCGCACTAGCGTGGAGGAACTCGTGGACACACAAAAAAAATGGAGGGACCCACACCTAGTCAGGCCTCGACGGAGGCAAACGAGGACCCTTATAGCATTCCTAAGCACGTGAATATTGAGTGCACCGAGAGCGATGACACTCGCTGTCAGCTTCTGCAGCATCGGCGACAAATCAACGATGTGCTGCTGGACATCGGACTCGAGATCTGCGAAGACGCATCGTGCGACGGTGGAATCCGGATCGCCATTGTCCAGGAGCGTGGTCGCGGCTACGTGTTCGACGTCATGTACCCTTTCCATATAAAGGCGCTCAACGTCGTGCAGTTCCTGCTCACGGAGCACGGGTGTATTACCGCCGTAGAAGTGAACCGCATCATGAGGCACCGTGAATCGTTACTCAAGGCACTCCGGCTAAACAGGACTGTGGAAAGTGTGGTCATCTGCGGAATGGACGCCAAGCGCACCCCACAGGACGTGGCAGCCTTCAAGGCGGTCAAGAGTATATCACTGTTGAAAAGGTTGGCCTTGGACACTTCCCGCTGTCCTCCACAATACGCGCACATGCGACTGTACGGCCAACTACTCAGGGGAGCCACGAGACAGCTCAGAACCCTAGACGTGGCCGCGGCGGAAATGAGCCCTAAACAGGTCAAGCGGCTCATCGGTGCGCTGAGGAGAAGAAACACGGTGAAACATCTCGTCGTCGGAGAAAACGTGATCACCAACGGCAAACAACGATCGGGCAGGAGCTTCGCAAGCTACCTGGTCAACACGGATACCCTGCGAAAACTGAGGTTCACCTCGAGGCCCAATTTCACCAACGAAAACGCCATCAGGTCACTCGTCATCGCTCTCTGCCAGGCGAAAAGGCTGGTGGAAGTGAAAGCCGACCTGAACCTCAAGATGGTTGGATTGTGAGTAACTCGATATGCCCTTCTCTTCTTTAGTCCGTGCTTCCAGAGCATGTTTTCCTTTGACTGTGCCAGTAATACAGTAACGTAAATGGTGCGGTGTTGCCATGTCATGTGAGAGTAGGCGCTGGTGCTGTTCCCTCTCTTAGTCCGTGTGTCAGTGTGCGCTAAAAATAAGTTACGATGCACTCCTACCAACTAGCTCGTCTTGCAATATTACTACCATTTCACGTTAGCGGTCAGGAAATGTTCCAGCCGGTCGCATCACTCAGTAGCTATGATAACGTCAGTAACGTGATGTGGTTAGATGTGTCCAGCTGACGGAATACCAAGTTACCGCACGATGGCATTGGCTATAACTTGCAAATGTAAAAATGTCTGTAAAGGTAACTTATCCTGTATGAGGCCACTGCCGAGAATTTACGACAACAGCCAAGTAGCATGCGCTAGGTTTCTGCAGTAACAATTCTATGTTTTGTGACACACCATAATAACATGACTTGCCATGACGTCACTGTGGTCGCCATCTTCCGGTACCAGCTATTTTTTTCTATAGTTGAGATTCTGCGTGAACTCTCGCGAGACCGCTCGGAGCAAGAAACAGTCACGTCAGATTAGTGCCGGTGCACCTTCCGATTTTTCGTGTTCCCCCTTGCCCAGGCTGCCGAACGGAGCAAACCGGGGCCAGTACAAAATAACCCGAGGGGTGAACGACTCCCTGTCACCCCTTGCAGTGGCACTCCCGAATGCAACAGAAAGTATTGGGGGCTGCCACCTTCAGACGATAACCAAGCGCAGAGAAACTGTCTGTGCCTTCGCGTGCAAGTTATGTATATTCTAGGGACAATAACCAGACCACTCCACTAATACCCGTCATATGGAAAATGTCATTTACAGCGAGTGTCATTCATTTCTAATGCCATTTGTTTTCTGTCACGCGAGAAAACTTATGTCATTTGATAAAATGACAATTTCTCTCGAATGAATTTCCGAAACACATTCGCAGTCCGAAGTTAATCGTGGCTAGGGAACACAAGAAAGTGGGGAGAGCACAAAAAAACAAAACCGCGAGGGGTGAACGACCCTGTCATCACTTGCACTGCTTGTACTGGTACTCTCAGAGAATGACGAATTCCATTGAAATAACTGGAGAGGGATAGCGCAGTGAGGAGTGGGAGGCAGAGCACTGTGAGGAGAGTCACATGATGTGCACTGGAACGCGGCACGCTCCCCAAGAGCGGGTGAGAGGGTGGCGAGTGGGGGAAACCATGTGATCGAAACATTCCAAGCCCCAGCATTCTCTGTGGGGCAGCAGCGAAGTATGCGTGAAATCGGCCAGTCACATCGTCTTTGTTATTTTAATAGTGGTGTGTTTGTGCAGCGACGCATTCGGAAGGCGTCCAGCTGTCATCCGTCGCCACCCGTACAAAAACAGTGGTGTGGTGGGGGTGGTGTTGGTAGTGGTTAGAAGAGAAGAAAAAGTACGCGTGGTTACCATTGCTACCATTTCGGCCTCACTCGCCGTCTGAAGGAAAAGTACAATGACGTTCAGAGGTCACGTGAGTCGTCGTACAGCGTTTACTCCGGTTTTCAGGCCAGATCACTGCAAAGTGCTCCTGGCTGGTCCCGGCGCAGCAAAAGTGCTCTACAAATGAATGGCAGTGCTTTTACTCCTGTTATACCTGTTAAACACGCCGGTTCTGAACAGAGCACTTTCACCGTGCTTCCGAGTGCGCATGCTCTACCAACGGAATTCGCCATAAGATAAAGTCATGGTGGCTGCTATCTTCAGGTAGAATGTACTGTACTTCAGATACCCAGTGTAGAAAACCTGCCTGGGACGTCACGTGGAAGCTGATTTTGTCTGTTTTCTGCTAGCGGATAATAATCTCGCCTTTTTTTTTTTCGTTTCGCTAATGTAGTGTGGGTGTCACACACTTGCCGCTTGATCATGTTCCCATATTCAGACGCTCCCCAGAAAGTTCCTTCCCGCAATTTTCGGGCTATCTCTACACAAAACCCCTTTTCTAGACCTTTCAGTGCACCAAAAATGTTGTTTTATATGCCTGCTCAACGGAATGACTTTGCCTCTGTTCACGCTAAAACCACATTGGGAGTGGATATTCACCCGGCATCCGGCTAAATAGCGCCAGCGGAACTCGGCTGGTAGTCTCTCCTCATTAGCCGGCTGTAGTCACGTGATGAATGCCAGCATCCTGTGGCTAAAAGCACTTTGCCGGCAGACATTTGCCCAGTTTTTTTTTTTTTTTCGATAGCGGCCGCGAAGCAACGATAGCCGGCAGCGGGAATAATTATATGCCGGTAGTATAACTTACCCACGGCCACGGTGCAAGAATACTTTACGTCCCTTGGCGAGCGCTTGGCGGGTAGGGACAGATTATGTTCTCGTTTGCGGCAGGCCGATAGATGGCTTGCTGGACTTGGGACCGTGGCGGGCTGCTGGCAAATTCCGCAAAGCAGACCCGGCACGTGGACGACGGTTTCCAAATCTGAGAAAACAGGGTTATCGCGCGATAACAACCAAGTGACACGCATAAAGCGACGCCGCGAAAGAGGGGGTGATAAGGGAGGAGGTTGACAGTGCGGCGAGGGTGTTGTGGCGACGATAAATGGGCGCCGCTACTTTCCCACGTACGGGGCTTTGCTACAATAAGAGGGAGGAGGAGAGCCGATGATGGATTGTGGTCCTGCCCTTTGTAACGGGCAGGCAGCTCTCAACTGCCTTAACCACAACCTTCATCGGGATAAAGTTTGTAGCGCCATCTCTCGGGCTCATCGCGAAGCAGAACATTATCGGGCACTGGATACTCCCGGCCTTGGTCCCGGCGTTCGCTCACCTAAAGTATTCTTGCACCGTGCCCACGGCATACCCTCCACTGAAAACAACAGCCGTCCGGTGCAACGTTAGTGCGGTGACCATCAAGCGAAGAGCGCCGCGACATTTATCGCGGACACGATTATTTGCCGCTAGCCTTACTTGGAAAGGAAACATTGCTAGTGGGGCGAGAGACAGCTTCTCGACTTGTGGTTCCTCCATCGCGACAATTCGGCGTGCAACGGCAACCGCGGCTCCCTATACCGGATATGTTCAGAGACATATGAGGCTGGAACTAGACTGGGTGACTTTCGCTCATTTGGTGGCAAAGCGCCTCGGCACCGCGTCTCCTTGATATATCTGACAACAGCGCCACTACATACTGAGGATGCCACCCGCATAGGTGACGAAACGTCTGTAGTTTTTTTTTTGTTACATTTTCTGGTGTTAAGTCGGATTACACATTTTTAATTCATGAACTCACCCGGCTTTTGGGGAATTTGTGAATTTGTAAGAGAGATGCGAATAGCGTCCGTTGAAAACTATCGAATATGGAAATTTGTAAGGGCACTTACTCGGTGAAATCCAACCTATCTATATGGGCACAAGATCATTAGGTGACATCCCCCAATGACGCCGCAGAAATTTGTCACATCATCATTACATCAGCACCTGACATCGTCACTCGGTCAAATATAGGCAGGTCACGGAGGAACTGTCAAACCTCTTGAGGTGCAACAAGGTTTTGTACAGCTAGAATTTCGCGTTCGCATTGTTTTAGACAAATATATAAAAAGCATTGCAAGTATTAGTGGGATAGAAATGTAGGTCATTCGCGGCGTGCTTGTCAGAGTCTGATTAAATTCGCGTGGATGGTACTGAAGATTCTTTCATTCCGAAAATCGCCAATCAACAGCTTCCACAATAGTTACTGCACACGTGCGAGCAAGTTTGTTTCCCACGAAAAGGTCTCCCAGTCCAGCCTCATTTTTTAAATTCATTCACCACCTATTATCATCTTTCCTTTCCCCCTTCGCCTCAGTGCGAGAGGAAACATACAATGAGGAGTTAAATTCCTGCAGTATGTTTTGAAAAGCCTTGGTGTTGACCAACCCCGCACTCTCACTGGAATGTGTAGAGGATGAACGCGCTCCGAGTTAAAAAAGAAAGCAATCGGAGAACGAAACATTTTGAAGGAAAGTGAAGGAAGCAGGTGCGCCACGCGCAATGATGCAGTGACGTTTCTCAATGACCAGAAGGGCGATGGCTAAGCAGACTAGGGAAACCACAAGTGAGAGTGCATTCAGAAAAGCTTGAGCGGGGGCTATAGTTGGAACACAGTGTAGTTTACGTAAAGGCAGCCTTGCAAAGTTGAGCACAGGAAAGAAAAAGACTACACAGCTTGTCCAGTTCAGGGAATGCTAGCGCTAGCAGGCGAGCTTTGTGCAAACGGTGCGAGGCACTGGAGGACTCGCGGATGGGGGCAACCCTTCGTGCACGCGTTGCCCACAGCCGGAGACTGGAGCATGTTCTGCTGCAGTGCAGGCAGGGCCGACGGCCGCCGTGAACTCGTCGAGGCATACCGTCGTCGGGTGCTCGCCACAGCCACCGCCGAGGAGTTCCTGTTTCCCAGGGCACACGCAACCGTGGTCAAGCGTGTGCTCGGGACGCTCATCGTGTTCTTCGAGGGCCTCTGACTTCGGGAACACCTGAGCTACCACACCGAGGTTCGGCAGAGTTTCTCCCGTGAGTTCGACGGGGCCTCCATTTTTTTCCGCGCGATGCTACGTCCTCCGGCGAGCGTATATTGAACTAGAATACCATATATATTCTAGTTCACTATAGGCGAGCGCGTGGCACGCTCAACATTTAACGCCCCTCCAAGACCCGTTTCTTCCAACTCGGGGTTCCCGGATGGCTGAGCGGTACGCGCGGTGATTTCGGGCCAGCGGGCAGCTGATGGCCTTTTTTTTTTGTCGTTGTTGTTGTTGTTGCTGTTGTTGCTGTTGTTGTTGTTGTTATCCTATCTTTTATTTTTCGCTATCTGTGCCCCATCCCTGTGCCGACCTGTTGTGGTGTCCTCGGCACGTTCACACCTGAGAAGTGAGAACAAAACTGCTGCAGTGGCCGGAAAATCACGACCGCGCGTGTCCAAGATGTTCACACTCGTTTCGCCCCATCCCGCCACCGCTGCCGTCGGTATACCTTTACAATTATTTCGATTTTGCCTGCTTTCAAGGAAATAAAGTTCGTATCGAATTCTAGTTATTCACGCAAAGTATACTAAAAGAAACAGCTCGCATCTTTTCAAACGTTGTTTCGGGAGATACACCAGCAGAAACGACACGAGCGAACGCAGCGGCAGACTCGGCTGGCTGTACGCAAACGCGAGACTCGTTTGGGCTTGCCAACTCGTTGCTGCCGCACCGTCTAATTCCCGAGTTATTGGCGATCGTTAGGGCGCGTTCACACTTCGCTTCGAAGAGAGCGAAAGCGGCGAAACTCTTCGGAAGCTGGCTTGTTTCGCCGCCCAAGCAGCCGCAAAATCGCGCCGCGTGGCTGGCGCGCAAGAATCTGTCCGATACCAATTTTTCCGCAACGCGAAACCAAATCCGGTTTCCGCTTCACGGCCTTGGTTGCGCTAGATCAAACTTCTTGACCTCCCCGGCCGGTCGCAGATTCAACATGGCGGCAAAGGCGTCGGTGGTGGCTCGCATCGGCTCAAACCGCGAACAACCCGTGCAGCACGCTTCATAGTATTTTTAACCATGCACGCTAGGTACTTTAGCCGAAAACCCATACCGCGTTTCTCGCGACAGAAAAACGCCACGTGCGGTGTGAGAAAAAATAAAGAAGAAAACATTATTCTTCTTACGCTGGGTTCTTGCATGCGAAACGCCGTTAGGGACGCTACGCAATGCATTCGCATTTTCTCGTAATTCACTTCGGGGAGGTGTAGGCATTTTTTGCGTAACTGGTTTGTTAAATGAAGTATGGAGTCACATAGAAAGCACGGACATGCCCCCCCCCCCTTCCCTCCTAGTCACCTATGAAGGGGTGGGGGAGACGGTGTAATCTGCCTTACAATTTTTTGCAACCAGACTTGTGCCGTAGTTGTTTAGAGGAATACTGGCAAAAATAAAAAAAAGCATGTAATGTAAACTGACAGATATAAAATACCGTAATGTCTACGTTGAAGTGACCGACTATAGTATAAAGGGTTTGTGCTTTTAGGTGTTTTGTATTCTGTCACGTTTATGATTGATATTATTATATCGTTTAACTTTTTTGTCTCTCTCAGCACATTACAAGAATCTCCTCGCGATGGACGCGGACACTGACATGGCTGTGTCCTGAGGAGTTTCACCCTTAGAAGCGCTCAAGGTCTCACGAGTCTAGCGGGAAACTGCTCTGCCACCCCTCCCTGATCTTCCAGCGCTTTCGTCAGTTCGAGAGAATAGATTTTTGTAACTCCGCTCATAATGGAGGGGCTTCTGGAGATTTTCGCAGAGGTCTATTCGTGAGGCAATGAGCTCCTTTAGTGAAGCCATTCCATGGGTATACTTAGAAATGTGCTGCTGGGCCAACAATAATGGTGGCCTAAGGGCCCTGACGTTGTATTGCCAGAAATGTTTTCTTCCTGGGGACATCTCGGCGCTCCCAGAAAGCCAGGGACCTAAGACAGGCCATCGTCAGAAGCACGCAATTCGATTTCATTTTGTTTGTCATCCATTCTGGGGTATGTCATTTTACATTGGGTAGAGAGGGGGCTCTTACGGCAGTGCTCCTTAAGTCCCGGGGATCATGTTTGAAAGTGTCCAGCGTACAATGACATGCCGCACGAGTAAGCAAAGTCCTCTTTCTGTCGCAGCGCGGCGCGGGTGTCCCTGTTTGCTCAAGTGGTCGCCGAGAACACCGTACTTCGTCGGCTGCGGCTCCCGTCGGTCAAGTGTCTTTGCGCACACTCCTCGATGAATCGGGCGCTCCTGGACCCACCGGATCCCGACTCCGCCGACAAGATGCTGCCGTGGCTCGCAGCCGTGCGGAAGAACAAGACGCTCCGCGAGCTCGAGATAGACTTGGGGGGCTTTGGGGAGCCAGAGTGTCGGGAATTCTTCGAAGCGGTCGCCGACAACAGCGCCCTACACTCGGTCCTGGTCCGGCGCCTGCCCTCCAGATGCCCGGTGGATGGCATCTGCGAGACGATACGTAAACGCAAGATCGCCAACCGGGTCCTCATCAAGAACCACCACGTGAGCCCTGTGGACGTCTCAGCGCTGGCCGAATGTCCGGAAATCACCGGCGTCATCGTCAGCAGCAGACACTTTGCCGCCGCCGACGTGGACCTATTGAGCCCTCTGTTTAAAACTCTCTCTCAGTGCTCTCACGTGACGTCACTTAGCGTGCACTGCTGGGACTTCAGTGCGAGCCTGTTTGAGTCTCTCATCACCTACTTGGGCGCAACGAAGACACTCGAGAAGATCGAGGTCCGAATCACCACTGTCCCGTTGGAGATTACGGATGAGCAGCACCTCGACATCGAGAGACGGCTCGTCGAAGCCGTCGCCTCGATACCTCGACTGGTCGAGGTGAACTGCACGGGAGTCCTACAGTACTACAAGCTCTGCGCAGCTTTCGCAGGTGCGGCGGCAGCCAAGCGCCGTCGGCTCACGCGCGTGCAGATGACACGGGCCAGCAGGTCGAGTTCAGTGTTTACGAACCTCTATACCCCGCAAGAGTTGGCGAGACCATCGCGGCAAATAATCTGCAAAGAAGACTGCAGCTTCGTAAGCGAAGCCGACGCTGTACGGGTAAGTGTGTGTCAACTCCTGGGCGAAACTAGTATGTTGTTATAACGTATAGAACGTGGACTTGGGACATTTTAAAAGGCGAAAGCCCCTGCCACACAGCAAATCTAATGTCACTCACAGTCAACACCATTCGATCGTAATGTCATTTTGTTTGCCGTCATACGGGGAAGGTAGTGCCATACGATGACAACGACATTTCCTGTCGAATGAGTTTACAAAACACATTTCCGTTCAATTTCGGAAGGAATAGGTAGTCTTAACTCTACAGGACATTTAGCTATCGATTTGTGTAATAAACTCTTGTCATTCGTAAATAACTTACTCTTAATCAATTAATTCATTACTGGTTTATTGACATAAGTGTACGCGCAATAGTTCGTCAAAAAGGTATACTCTCAATTACAGTGGCTGGACTACTCTATCCACCATATAGCTGGACGTCGACTACGTTGCCATTGTGCTCTGGGTGGTGTTTTGTTTTCGTAGTTGTATGGATCGCCGGTGTTGACGGCGTGATTGCACGTGTGTCGGTGATCAAAGTGATGAATACCCGAAATAGCTGCCGCCGTCCAGCTTTTCGACCGGAGTGGTCCTTGCTCCGTCATATATACCCAACTAAAGCCTATGATCTAGTTCACACTATATCCAACGTCATACCAACCTTGGTGATATCATCGGCCATATTGTTTTTCGATTTGCTCCCTGCTTGACTAGGAGCTTGACTTTGTTCGTGTCTTGCAGTTGTGGTGAATTGCGTAAGACATCTGCGCTTATATCTTTAGAGCGGCTTTTTGTTGGCACAAAATTGTATTGAAGGATACGCGCATGTTACCTACTAGTTTTTCATAAACCTTTATTTCTCCAAAAGTCACGGCTAACAAAGGTGAAGGTGGTTGATATCATTTTGTAATTATATATTTTCAAATTCGAAGCATTTCTGCGCGTGCCGTGCCGCAAGCACTTTTGGAGTCAGTCTACGTATCTATCTATCTAGTCGCCTACGTCCTGGTGCTCTAGTGGCCACTCCCTTGACTTGGCGTGAATCAAAATCAGTATGGGAGGGTAAGATGGTCTGACGAATACGACTCGCTGGTCATGACATGAATAATGTCACCATCTCGTCGCGTAGCTCGTCAAACACTTTCGCCAAACAGCGGCACATACCCGCGGGTGGGTATGTGCCACATGTGATTGACACTTCCTGTCCACCGAGGAACGGCAAGAACACATATAGCTGATTTTAAAGAGTGAACGTTAAGAAGAAGCTGACATCGGCTTCGCCGACCCAACAAATGTAAAGAAAAAATGTCAGGATCCCAGCAGGAATCTAACCCCACCCTTCTGCGTAGCAAGCATGTATACTACCACAGAGTCACGCGAGGTCTCGAAACTGCTTTTCGAATAGACCGTAATGTTTGTGAAGCGTCAATTGGGGATGTATTTATGGAGCAGATCCAGTTTTATAGATATCACATATGTTCTGCTATGATGCAGCCTTCACCTCGGGTTAAGATCAACTGTATCCAAGAGCAATACGCTGAAGGCGATTTACAGTTAATATCTGTTGTATTATTTACAGTTAATATTGTTCGATTTTTACGTGTGCTTCGTACGTGTGCTGATATGCCTGCGCGTGCGTGTGCCTAGCAAAGTGTTAAATATCTCGCCCATAGAACCGTACGCCTGATCGCATATAGACGGGGGAGGCTTGTCGGGAACTTCCCGGGAACATTTTATCTACGTCCCAGTCAGCTACTGTCACGTTGTCGTGGCGTTGACGAAGGCGCCAGTTGGTATGTCCAAGATAGAACTGTTTATATGGCCGTAATTGTGTCCGGCTAAGTCAAATACACTGGCACTGACCGAACAGAGCGTCGACCGTCAATAAAAGTGACAAGCGGTGAAGCACACCGGCCTTTTTGCACGTTCCATCGGAAGATTCCAGCGTTGCCTCAGTCGGCCACGTACGTTGCGGAAGAAACTGATGTTCGTGTTGTGTGCGCGATTTCATCGAACGTATCAAAGATAATATGAATGGTTCCTAGTCATTCGGGCGCGGTTTGTGCAAGGCAGCGGACACATGTGTAAATGGGTGTTAACGAAAAAATAGAAAGAAAGGAGGGCGTGTGACAATACCACTAGCACGATGGTTCATGGAAGAGGACGACACAGTGCTGTCTCGCCACATAGTTTGATTGGTGCAGCCGCTACATACGCCTACATACAAGGGGGTGCAACGCAGAAAACATAACACATATGAAACAGTTGCAGCAATGAAAATATGTTGCGAGACAGCGCAGTGTGTCGCCTTTTTTTTTGTCCGTGAGTCCTCGCGATAGTATATGTCACGAATCTTCGACAAGCCCAAGCCGCCACTCTTGCGTGTACGCCCCTCTGCTTGCGATAGCATAGTGCAATGTGCTTCCATATTATCAAAAAGCACAAAAACGGAACTCCGGTCACAGTGGCAAGCGGCAGAGTGCCGAAACCTAAAGCCTATTGATCTTGCTGAAGACCACTATCTACTGCTACTATGAAATCAAGCTCGTTCTTGGATTACACAGCAACCGGCATGCTGACACATCTATTTCCTACTTTATAGCTATTTCAGGCACACACGCGTGGGTGCTTAGTTCCTTTCTTCCTGTCAGTTATTTCAGCTTGCAGCTTCTTTATACGCGTGATATATAGGCTCAGAATCTGCAATAAATCCTTAGTTGAAACTCGGCGCTTATCTTGTTCTTATTTTGTATCTTGTGTCCGTTTATTGCGCTATAGCTTTTTGATAGTTTTAACCATGAATGATGAAGTGTTGACCTAGTTTGATTTTGTGTAAACAAACAGTTTTTTTTTTCACCTTCCTTGCAATAATATAAGAAAGCTAACATTGTTGTTAAGTAAACAGTAATATTTTCGCACCTTCACGTTGTCCGCTGGCCCTTCCAGGAGATCACTGCACGCAACAGGAACGACGTCTATGCGGCGGCGCGCTACGTGCTGGGCAAGCTTCCTTGCGACAGCGGGGCGAGAGTCATCGAAGACGTGCACGATCATCCCTGGCTGGTGCAAAAGGTGCGCCGCCTAGCGGAGGTCGACGTCCGCGAGGCGAAGCACAAGATCGAGCGCTCCTTGAAACGACTGCGAAACGACAGCATTGACGAGTACATGAGACTGACCGGCGTCGTCAAGAAGTACGTAGTGAGCGTTGAAGGCGACCGTCCCGTCGGTGTCCAAATTACGGACATCAACGAGGACTGCTGGCGACACATCCGCTCCTTCCTCAAGGTTTCCGACGTTGCGAGCGTTTGAAGCATTCCAGAAAAACTTGTTGCTGGGCTAGTTTGTGCCGAATAGTTGCACACGCAGTCAGTACTAACACCCTTTCTCCTCTCCCACTACCAACCCATCCTGGCCTGGCTGTCTTCTCCTCCGCCCGGCTGAAGGTGCCACTGCAAACCTGGGAGGACCGTGGGACCTTCCTATGCTCCTCACCCCCATCCCTTGTGAGCTACTGCTGAGGTGTCGCACCCTGATGCAGACAGTTGCGGGGGCTCACTTTTCTTTTCTTTTCCTTCTTCTAAACATAAACACTTCCCCTCCTCGGACTCGGCAATGCAGCAAATCGCCGCCATCCGGGCTGCCAGCGTCATGAACATACATTCAGCGGGATAGCGGGCTTACCGTGATAGCGGGATCGAAGTTCGCATGCACAGATACGTGCGTTACCCGTACCGCTTACATTACGCGCGCTATTTTGTATATTTAACGATACCGTGTTAGTGTGGTGTACGCGTAGGGTTCGTAAACAAAGCGTCGCTTTCTCATGACACGCCCGCTTCGAAGTGATTTTGGCGTAGTTGTTGAAAGATTCGCTTCGTTCGTAGCTAGCGTCTGTTTAAAATGGTCTCGCTTTGCCTTCAGTTAGCTTCGATGACCGAGTATTACGGATAAGCTAGCGTAATTTTCGAGATAACTTTCAATTTCAAACGTCTCTCAATCGACAATATAAATGTTTTCGCGTTTGGTGCATGGTTCATATTTATTTACTTATATTATAACTAAAATAAACTTGTAACAATGCTTCACGCTGTGACACAGGTAAACAATCTCGTTTTCTTTTCCTTTTCACTGTTTTTCAACTTAGCAACCCACCGGAAGGTGGCGCCACCATCCTAGCCAAAGCAAGTAAATTATACGTTAAAAACTATAAGACGCTGTCGGCAACAAACGTTCGGTGCACGGTAACGCCATTCTTTTAAAAGAGCCTTGCAACACTTTTTGAGCATGGTCGGAAAACGCTGCCGATCGGTAGTAGAGGCTCCCGCCAACACGCGAGCCAAATATTATAGCACAGCACGTGGCCTGGAATTCACAATAAATTATCAGTCAGCTGAAAATTGCGTTCTCTTCTCTTGAGAAATCGCGCAAGACGCTCGAAAATCACTCGTGAACAGGCCATCGATCAGCCATTGGCTGTTGCCCCCCCCCCCCCCACGGTGGTCTAGTGGCTAAGGTACTCGGCTGCTGACCCGCAGGTCGCGGAATCAAATCCCGGCTGTGGCGGCTGCATTTCCGATGGAGGCGAAAAGGCTGTTGGTCCGTGTGCTCAGATTTGGGCTCACGTTAAAGAACCCCAGGTGGTCGAAGTTTCCGGAGCCCTCCACTACGGCGTCTCTCATAATCATATGGTGGTTTTGGGACGTTAAACCCCACAAATCAGCCACTGGCTGTTGAACATGGCGCGCTCGGTTGTCACAAAGATCGCCGCGGAAGGCCGCGACTTGTCGATGCGTGCGCACGTGATCACACTGAAAAAAAAAAAACCGCCCATTTTAAAGAAAAGAAAAAAAAGTACTCAAGGTCACAAAGCGCGCGTGACGTCTTTCTGTGCCCCTGCCATGCCTCCTTGCTTAGCTTCCAGCGTTTTCGTCGGGACGAGAGAATGCGATTGCAGCATGTGACACTCCACTCGCACTGGACGGATTTTAAAAATGTTTGCGGCGTTGAATTCATGAGGCAATAAGCGCTTCCAGTGGATTAATTCCATGGTAAAAAGTGTTTCAGGGCCACTTTACCCCGGCTAACGGTAAACTGTAACTGTCTATTAATGTTTGACTGTGGCGGTGTCGCGCGGGGACGCGGGGGCCTGGGAGGTCCTGAATTCCTTTGCAATAAAGTTTTTCTCGACTCGACTCCGATTGAAATCCAAAGTTTGATGGCAACCCGTCTGGCTAGGGAAATGCATACTGTGAATGCGAAAAGATGCAGCAACCCGAAAAGAACATAATTTTGGGTTTTTTTTTGGTCGGTGTATCCTTTTGCGTTTACAGCATACACTTGGACGAGCACACTATGTGTATAGAGAAGAGCGCATAGAAAAAGCGATGATCACACTTTCGAATTCGTTCAGTTGTGTGTGTAACGTGAAGGGGCGGGACTTGCAAAACCGAAGATAAATATCGCAATGAAATGCGTAACGAGGGTGTTTTACATGACTACTTTTCCTGCGCTAATTGCGTACGTCAGCCAATATGTAAGAAGCGTCAAGATGGGCTTATTAAAGGAATCCAGCAACACTCACCTAGCAACTCACTGTTAAAGAAATATGCAATGGCAGCAACTAAGCCACACAAGCAGCAGCACTATGTGCAGACCCAAACCTCAGCGAAACGTGGGAGGTTGCGATCTCCATGGCGGACCTGGTCGACCAGCGCCAACTCGGCGCGCAGGCCCGGCAGGAGGGCCAGGCCAGAGGGTTCCTGGAATAAGGGACTTTCCCAAATTCACTCATCACTCATTGGCCACCTAATAAACGTTTCCCACTCTCTCTCTCTATCCCATGTTTCATGAAACGGAACTTTTTATTCGGCATCAAGATGTAATTACTCGCGAGATAGTGGAATTGTATTATGCCAGTAAAACGGAACACGAGTTTAAGTTAGTAAGTCGCGATTGCCTTGTGCGTTAAAAAGTAGGCGTTCCTTGAAACATGATTGCTATAACTAATACGAAAAAATATAATTTTGGCACGAACGCACGTTTGTTGCGTCCTGCTCTGTTGCACATGTGCGTAGTTTCATGAATCGGCTTTAGATACGTTTTTTTTAAAGACGATAGTTAAAGACGATAGTCTTTCTTGGGGACCTTCGACGCAAAAATTTTGGTCTGTCTGTCTGCCTGTAGATTTGTCTGTTTGTCTACTTTTAACGGCACCGGGTACTTGAAACGGCCGACCCTATCCGCAGCACCCACCAATGTTGCTCAAGGTTTAGCGTTCATACTTGTGCAATTGTCAATTAAAAAGGAATTGTTGCACTTGTCTGGGGCACCATAACAACACGTATATATTCTACATGTGCGTCTGTTACCAGAAAAGGTATACATAAGTCATCTTAAGGAATGTAGCGCTTATCACGCTGCGATGACCATGCAACGCTAACACGAAAAGACGTGTTTCCAACGCTTTGCTAAGACGAGACGGTGGTGTCGCCTACCCGTCACCTTGCGTTCTACATTTTATCACCTCTGAGACGGGTGCGCACACCAGTCTCAGAGCCACGCGCTTCGTTTTCCAAGAAAACTGCCAGATGGCGCTCACGTCTCGCGTGTGACGTGACGTGATGCGCTTGTTCGCCTCCGCTGCACGCTCGAAGCACTCTAACGCAGCGCCTCCAGAATACCATTCACCGATTTTCTTGCGCAGAACATTAAATAAATGTTTTGTTCACTCTCTCCACACGCAAGACTATCGTCTTTCGACGACATTTGCAGATTAACATGCAGATACGGGGTCATTTTTTTCGCTGTCTAATAGAGAATCGTGTTCGAGTGTAAGCCATGTCCTGCCCACTTTCAATATCTGGGTTGTCGGTGCGCTTGAAACTAATTTTTGAACATGGCAGACTTGAAAGTGGCTTTATGAGTGTGACAAGCTACCGAAGCCTCAGGTCGATGCAATAAGTCGATGAGTTTTAGTTGATAGCAGTTGTTTCAACGCGAAGGCAATTGACCCTAGTCGCTTTTTGTGTGGTCAATGGATGAAAAGAATAATATTGACATCCTGTACTAGGTTTTCCCACGTACCTGGCTTATCCCATGGTGGCACCGGGAGGTGAAGCTCCCTAGACCAGTCATGGGCGTCCTGGACAGCCAGTATCTTAGGGGGATATGGTCCTGTCATTAAGCCATCCTCGCAAATTGTTCCCGGGAAATTCCAGGGCCGGGCGACCATAATATTATATTTTGCAGGGCATGCAATAAATAAGAGCGGTAACACGTAATAATGATATCTGGGGTTTAACATACCAAAACTACCACATGATTATGAGGAACGCCGTAGTGGAGGGTTGCGGAAATTTCGACCATCTGTGGTTCTTTAACGAGGCGTGCTAAGCACTGTGTGCCAAATAATATAGTGGGTCAGATTTTTTTTTTCTTCTAGAGCGGTGAGCATCGAGGGGCGAAGTCGGTAAAGGCAGGCGAAGCCACGATCAATGGCCTTATGACAACGGCACCTTATGCGCAGGGTGCGCAACGAGATAGCACGTGGTCTACCCGAGTCCACCAGCACGCACCTGTTGCTTCAATTTGGGCTTCACAACACGATCAGCGATACTGAGAAGAACCAAGAAATTCTGTCTTCGGATCGTGGGCACACGGGTGCGAATTCCACCTCACCGATTTTTTTTTTATTTTAGCCGAGAATATTTCTCTTTTTCTTTCTCTCTCACTATTCTTTTCTTGCGCATCAGGGTTATTGCATTCCACGAATTGGTCATATCGGCACGAGTGTAATGGGAACAAACAATAGGAGAACAAAGGGACACTGCTGGCGGGTCATGGCACATACTGAATGTTAAGTTTGTGTACAATGTCACAGTTACAGCCTACTGGTTTGTTTTTTTTTGTTGATTTTTGTTTACTTATCATTTTTAAAACATTGGTTGTACCAGTGCATCTTCTTGAAGCATTCATTGCAAAACATATTCAAATTGAAAACAGTATTACCTCTAGAACAATTATAGGTACCGTCCGTTTCATGGCCTACCCCCCGCGGCGAGTTTTTGCTCCAGGCCGCTAAGGAACAACCAACCAACCAACCAACATACTGAACGTGAAACAGCGCCCTAGACTGGTTCCTTTTTTTTCGTTGTTTTTATGTGTGCTTCTTGAAACTTATTGCCCGTATAGGCGCACTGTTTCACGTTCAGGACGAAGAGATCGTGTGTTGGTTCATGATGGCAATCATTTTCGCTCACGCGTCAAGGAGCAATGCTAAAAGGGGCCCTGGAAAAAGTTTTCCAACATTTATAGGCTTATTTAAAAGAGTTAATTGCCTCACAAATCGACCGCCCCAAAAGTCGCGCGAGCGGACTTGCACGTATACTTCTTCGTAATTCGCCCTCTTTTCTCTCGAGAACTACAAGTCATATACGGATTTATTGTCAATGGTGTATAAAAAAAAGTGAGTTTTTAAAAACCACATCTTCAGTTTATGTAGCCGTTTTTCTATTATTTCAAAATGTGTTCATTGAAAACTACGTAGAAGTGCTGTAAAACGTTTTTTGCACCTGCCGATGTGGTGAAAGTCGTTGTGAATGTAGCAAAAGAAAAAAGTCATTTATAGAAAATTTACAGATTTACAACGGCACTACTGCCCACCACCATTTGGGCTCGTCGTAAACTTATTTCGTAAAGATCTTCAAAAAGTATGCAGACGTTCGAAATTCATTTCGAGGCTTCCGATTGGCTGGCTGCTTCTCGCCTAGCTGGTCCGTTGCTCGTTCTTGTGCGTTTTAATTCCCCCTTTCCCTGCGCAGAACTGTGGAGGTGCCCACCATTGAGAGAGGCAGTAACGGAAGTGCGCTTATTTTTTTCCTTTCCTCTTTTCAAAGTCACTACGTTCTTGTGCGTCGCGAGGTCGCGGCGGTCTAAAATCGCACCACTACCCCCGTATTCACAAACGCTCCTCGACTCGGCTTTCACCCTTCACTTGACAGAGTGGAGCACTGCGCCACAGCTCGGCTCAGAAATGACGCTGCGCTACTCAAGAATCGCAGCAGATTATCGCTTATATGCAGTGACTTGCCGTGCGCATATAAGAGAAGGCGCTGCCATCGGCTTTCTTAAGCGAAGGCGAAGCATTGAGTGAAGGGACGTTCTAGAATAAGGGGGTTAGTGACGTTTTCGCACTCGTTCTGTGTTCACGGCTCGAAGATAAATCAGCACGTGTCGAAGATAAAACGGGAGCCCACTCATCAGATTACGATCGCGCGCTGCACTCATCGCGAACATCGCACGCGCACGTCTAGAACCGGGCATGTTGGTGGGAAGGTTTCTGCTTATCAGCGCTTCGGACCTTGTCATGAAGACCACCGCGGGAGAAATCTGTGAACTCGCGATCGAGCATATCGTAGTTTGAAACGTCGGGCACCGCGGCCATGCACGTCGCAGTAGCGCTTTCTGCTCAAGTTGCGGCTAGGCCTAACTCCGCCCCGAACTTGGCGGGCAAGACCGGCACGCCATCGGATATGCGAAAGCGAAGACTATTGTGGTTATAAAAGGGGAAAAAGAGGGAGAAAAGTGAGCTCCGTAGCTGTATGCATCTGGTGCGACACCTCAACAGTAGCTCAAAAGGGATGGGGGTGAAGAGGCATTAAAAGGATAGGATTGTGGCATACTTTTCTTCTTCTGGCACGACACACTTGGGACATAAGCTAGTAGTGGGTAGTCTGCTGAGGAGAAAAAGAAGAGGTAGTTGGAACAATGGCGGAGATGCATTAATAAACCGCGCTGTGTTTTCGGAAACACGTTTCAGAGCGCTATAGGATTACAGGTAGAGAGAGAGAGAGATCCGCTAGGACAGCGAGCGACAACATTAGAGAGATAGGAAAGATGGAAACGCGGTCACAGAAGTCCGAGGACGGGGTACCACTTGCGAGAGCTCTTGTCGGCGACAGGAGATGGCGTAGGGCTAATCCAGTCGGCCAGAGCTGCGCTGTCGTCGTCGCAGGGGACCTGCGGCAGGATGTGGCGTAGGTCTAACCCAGTCGGCCAGATGTGTACTAGTCGTAATGTGATTCGGCGCAAGCAACGAATCACATCGTCTACTGGCCCCTTAGAACCACAAATAGACATCTTGCGCATCGGTAGCGGACCCCGGCCAAGCTCGCTACACACTGTGGCTCGGAACAGCGGTGGCAGCGGCCAGCGATTCCACGCGTCAGCGTCCCAACACGCAAAACCATGAGCGTTGCGTGTCGATTTTGTCATCGCAGCTTGGCGTAATTAATCTATAAAGGACCGGAGATCGGCGGTCTTCGTTCTTAAATCGGTACACCGATATTCGCGGCACCATTGCCGTCCCGAAAGCATGCTATATAAGGGATGTTTGAAGTTACATAATTTGGGATGCACGTGGTAGAAAAGTCCTCTGTGAGGGAGTCCTGACCACCTTGATGACTTTATATCCGAATTTCCCTTGTATCAGAATTCATAGTAAACTAAGCTCAATCAATGAAACAAGTAGGGAGGTCGGCACAACGCCGCCAATTAGCATGTAGTGTCCGACTATCTGTTGTAAGCAGATCCGTTGTGACAAGGTTATATGGTATGCGGGAGAGACAACAGCAACGACAGGCCAATCACAAATACACAGAACTTCAGAATACATTTCACACCACGCAAGCTTGAACAATAAGCAAAGGAAAAATATGCAAAGGAGGTTCATTCTATGTGCAGCATAACCTAAACATAACGGTTTCGTCTGACATTAAAGTGGCTTGCTATATACAAAAATCATTACAAATGTGTATTCATAACACAGCGCAAATGGCCGCACAATTCCTCACTTAGTTATAACTGAGAATTCATTGTATTAGTATTCAACATATCAATGTTCAATTCCCAACTGCAACAGGGAGCGTTGAATATTCAGCAACATCATTTATTATAATATCATTTGGCAAAAGTTCCAGATGCCTCTTTGTCTAACTGCATTCATTTTACAGTTACATGAGCTGGTAGTTTGCAAATAAGATAGAACAATGAGAAAAGTTAACTTTTCTTTAGTGCCATCAATATTGACTGACTAATGTTGAATTCCAATGGCAGAGTCGGTGCAGCCGATGGCCTCTGTGAGTGAGCACTACTCTGGCGTAGAGCACCACCTCCGAATCCACGATTGGTGCCCAATCCGCACTGCCCGTGCAAGAATGAAAGCACGTGAGACGCGGAAGTCCTCAAGTTGCCCAGAATACCTTTTGTGTAGGTATTCCATTTCGTGAATTCCACTGTCAATTGCTGTGGAATTATCGCTCGTACATAGTTTCAGTGCAGGTGACACGATCCGATGAACCACTCATGCAGGAATTCGAACTTTCCGATTCAAGGCTGTCTCAAACCACGCGACAGCGGCGGCACCACCAAGTGTGCAAACATGTCACACAGAGGTCTGGTCCGCTCCGCCGATTTTGGCAAAGCAACTTTTCCTGCTCCTCAGAGTCACTTCCGCTCTGAATCCACTCCGACTCTCTCATTGGAACACTGCACCTCTGCCCTCACTCCGCCATTAGAATACACTTGCTCCAAAAGGAGCAGTAAAACTTGCTCAGACTCTGCCATTACAATTTAACGTAAGTGTACTTCTCAACAGTCATGACTTCAATGTAAAAAAGGACCCACGCATCTCCACGAAGTGAATGATGACAAGTTGGCAAAGCTAGATCCTAAAATCAATGTTGTCTACGTTGCAGTCAACAACTAAGTATAAACACACAGACACGTGGACAAACGCATGGATACATCGACAGACAGATGCATGGATAGTGTAGATGATCATGTAGTGTGCAGTCTCAGTTTTCTTACACAACTGTTTTGCTTTTTTGTTGCATAGGTGTTCAGTTCGGCGAATGCGGGGCACAATATCGGACAAGCTGCACCTATAGGGGGCTTTTCCCCTAAAGACAAAGAATAAGAACACCGCCTGTAATAACCGGAGTTAAAACGTCTTTTATTTTTCAGCAAAAAAAAAAAAAAAAAAAGACTCGCCAAGTTTCTTTGATACCCAACAGTACTTTCACGGCCCTATACAAACACAACGCTGGTATCCACATCTTGTTTATATACACGTTTTGCACATAGCCTCTCCTGTCTTTAATACTCCCGAGTGGACGACTGAATGCATCGAGACACTGACTGCCCTCGCCTGCGATGGTGAGTGTCTGCTGCGGCCCTCATGTGGCAAGCCGCGACAACAGAGACAACTCACTGTTTGGCATTGATGAGCTCGTTTATCTGAAATGAGACCATCAAAATGATCACACTTTTTTTTTTGGAAACTTCTCAAAGCGTGAGCTTTATTTAAAATTCTGGAATTCCCAACATTTTCATATGTCCAACAAACTTATGTTATAAAATTGAAGAGCAATGAAAGCACAAAATTTGGTGAGCTACAGACTATGGTTGTGAATGCTCAATTTAAGTTAGGCAAAGCTATAGACAACATGAAAGACTAAAGGTGGTGATTGCTCTGGAAGCTACAATGCCTACATTGCACACAAGGAGTATGCATTCAGGCTTGTTCACTACAAGGTGTTCGCACCAATATCGTCATGTAAGTGCTATTTTGCTTTCCCTGTTCAGGTCTACCCAATGAAATGTTAGATTCCCTATTCACCACATTTAATAATGTCTGCTCTGTTACTGACAGTATAAAATCAGGAAACATACAATTAAATAAATTGAATATGAGGGTAAAACCTGCGGCAAGTTTTTCACTCGTGACGACGAAAAATCTAAATGAAAGATATAAAAAAATCGCTACTTCTGTCATCAGTTGACGGAGGCTAACATGTGGAGTATAAGTACCCCCCCCCCCACCAAAAAAAAATACATATATGTGCGAGAATACCTGCAGCTGAATTGATAAAACACACAGTACTGGTACAGAGGTTGTGTATTTGCCTTAGACTAATAGCAATACTTTTTTTTCTCTTTCATTTCTCTAATACAAACTGTTTTGCAAATTTCATTCATGCACAGTTAAGTTTACTGTGGAAGGAGAGAAGGATATGAGGCAATATGGAAAGCATATTATGTGCTTTTACAGCTAGATAGAGGACATTTTTGGCCAAACACACACCATTCTTTTTTTTGTGTAAACGGATGAATATGATGGGCATTGGCATGCTGGCACAAGTTGCATTTGCACGGGTGCAGCAACACACAAACAAGTGGAATTGCAGCAGCCTGGCGCAAGTGGACTACCGCTATAGTAACGTGGTACGCACTTTGTGCAGTCGGCGCCAATAGCGGAGACCACTCTGGAAAAAACTCTGGACTTCTCAGGAATTAATTACTGCATTCGGTCGAACTTCACAGTACATGCTGTTAGTATGTTTTAGAACAGGTCGAATACCTAAATTAAATGCTGCCTCCCGAAGCAACGCGAATGTTCCACAATGTCTTGCTCCTCCTGCTGCTTAAATTTTTGAGACTGACTGTACATACATTAAGTGAATGCAATACCTGAGCCTTGTACATGGACTTGACATCTTCGAGATCGAGCCGCAGCTCCTCAGTTTCTTCAACCTTTTCTCCATACATCTGGAGCAGCGTATTATATTTTTGATTCACATCCTGCAAGCAACAACACCAAGAGTTTCTTTCTAACAACTCTAAAACATTTCTCAACATCCTATGCTTCAGTCCCTGGCACATATAACGTTTTGAAGTTAATCTTTATTTGAAGTACAGCAGTGAAGCACTTGGTATGCAAAGGAGAAAAAGAGTACACATTCTTCTTGAAGATATTTACAAACTTAAACACATCTAACTACAGACTTTAAAACCCCAGAGAGGTGCTAAGCTTTTTGTTTGAGATTCAACAAGAAAGCGATCACTTAAAACGTTATAACTTGAATTTGCCACTTGAATCATACCGACAAACAAAAATTCGTTATGTATGTATATATTACGTGTGTGCATTTCATTAAATACTTGTATTTAATTGTACAAAAACTTTCATTATGTGCATTTACATACTAAATGTATTTATATTTATGCTCTATATTTAGATAGAGCTTATATTTAGACAAATGCTTATATTTAGACAAATGCTTACACCCCCTTTCAAAATTTCATAGGGGAGGAAGGAGAGTAAGGAGTCCTCCACTTTACTCCTAGGAATTTTGGTAGACGGGGTGTTTTACTGAAGAAAAATAATTAATATAGGTGTTGTTCTCAAGCAGTCCAGGCCTTCAGTAAGTGCAAACCCCCCTTCCCTGCGAGAACATTGTCTGCTTACATGCCTGGCTAGGCTAATGCTGTAGTGTCATACAGGGCAGCCGCTCTTTCAAACCGTTATAATAGCTTTTAAGGTGATAGCCGTAGATGCCCCATCAAGCAAAAAAAAAAAAGACTGTTGGCTTTGGCAGCATCCTGAAATGTCTGCACGTTATGTCGTCCCACATACAATGATGCCACAGATCCTCAGCAAAATTTGCAATTTTATCGTAACATCGCTATGATGTCACATGACATTGTCACCAGGTCAAAGTGAGCCAATCACGGAAGAAATGCAAAAGAAGGTGAAGTGCTGAAAGATTTTAGAGAATTACAGGGGATGATCAATGCACTGGCTGAGACAAAGATGGTTTTCACCGCCCAGATGTCCTAGACGAATGCAGAAGGGGACATTTGCGAGTTTCTGTCTCGCCTCCTGCCGAGTAAAAGAAAACCCACATCGAGTCATGTCACCACTTGCCTCGAAGCGAACCCTGAGCTCAAGCAGCTCCTCGTGCTCCTGGTCCCAAAGCTCTTGCTTGGCTGACAGCAAGGTTAGTTCCCGTGACAAGGATTCCCTGCATCGTTCCAGCTGGCCAATTTGAGCCTAGAAGAACAATCGTGGTCAGCTCAACGACTTGGGAAAGAAAGCAAGCCTTCTCAAAAGCAAATACAAATAAGTGGATCTCCTCGTCCAAAAAACAGTCACCCTTGCCCATATCTCCATGTCTGGCCATAAAAAAAAATTGAAACTCCGTACAAATAATGCTGAATGCAGCAGTCGCTAAGTTTTATCTAAGCTAGTTACTGCATATGCTAGCTTTAGGCAGCATAGTTGTACATCTGTTTTCCAAACACTCCTAGCTACCATGCACTGCATCCCCGCCGCCTCTGCAGTGAACAGGTTAACAAGAATGCCATTATTGCCCTCAGTAATGCCATTACCTGAATATGCATGACTCCTCAAAAGAATTAAGCTGTGAACTAAGCCTTTGTATTCTTGTGGCACTTTACCGAAACGAGGTGTTTCTTCTTTCATTGACGGACGTTGACACGCCAGGCACATCGATCACCGAGATGCTTAATTAAGCTCGTCACCCACAAAAACAGTTAGCAGCTTCACCAAATAGATGCGGTAGCTAGCCGGACTTATGTGCAACTCTGCTCCTCCTATGGGAAGCATATACAGTCCAAGCTAATGACCCATGCCCCCAAGTGCTAAGTGAGAATATGAACCAAACCCTGTGAGTCACCACTAACATTCTTTACACTGTGGCACCAATCTATGAGGTCCCCCCTGCAGAGCTTCTGTGTTCTGCAGCATATCTACCTACTGAGTGGTAACGAAAGCCCTTATCTCTGTTTTGGCAAGATAAAATTTGCACAGCTTGCACTAGAAGCCCAAGGCTGGGTCACGGTGAAACGAAAAGCTGAACAGCTCCAACGTAAAATGTCTATCTACATGGACACTTCACAAAGCCACATTCTTGCAAAACTCAACCGTAAAATTTTCCATGAGGGTTGCTCTACGCCTATCCCTTACATGAAACTCTGCCCTCTGTGGAGTTATAAATATTTCATTACAGTTAGCTCATAACAGAAACGCCAAACATACTTCATTTCTTCCCTTCCACACCACGCCATCGTTTAGTCAGACCCTGAGATCATTATGAAAACTTGGCAGCAACAACGAACAGCACACTGCAACAGTAAAACAAGTGCAGACAGAACCTTTGGTTTAATTTTTGGGAATTGAGGCTAGCCCGCTGCCTTTGCGCGGGCTTTGCCGCCTTTTCTGCCGTTCTCATGTCCCGACATGTCTGCCCTCCTTTGCTGTCTGCTGCGGTGGGAGAGCGGAGTGACGTTTAACTCCCTCACCCGGTAGCGGATGTTGACTGTAGCACCGCGCGCGGAGTCTCCTGAGAGGTTTTCGCCGCTGCATCAGGAGCGGACAGATACTCTCCGGGACTGCAAACGGTGAGCCACGCAATCTTTTCGGTCCGTCGACTCCCGTCACTCGGGGCTCGTCGGACTTCGCCGACGGCGCTTCGCGCCCGAGGCGAACGCTCACATTTTGTTGCCCCTTTGCGTACGCTCAGCCGAGGAATGGTACGGTGTCCTAGTGCGTGGCCAATCTACGCCGACCCGTTTCTTTCCGAAGCCAACGCAAGCGCCTTTGCCCTCGCTCGAGCAACCGGGCCTTGGTCCCGGTGTCTCCGTGGATCATTTTTACCGCAGAGACGTGCTCATGGCACCCTGTGTAGTACTTTTATGCCCGTGGCGTGGATAAGCCTATTTGCTTTCCTGCCGCGCCTTTGCAACGGGCTGTACTGCGTTTGGTGTTGCCACAATAAAGTGTTGCGACTTTGAGCAGTATCGTGTTCTCGCCACGGCGACGGTCAACGCGTGCCCTGCGGCTCGCTAATACCGGACCCACGCTGGTGGCCGTACTCCTTCGGGATACGTGTACACCACAAATTGTAGAAGAAAGATATACAAGAAAACACGAGGGAGAGAGAAATACAAAAAGGCAGGATTAACTGAAATCAAGTGTCATTCAAAAATGAGACGCCACCACCTAAAAGTGAATTGACACATCTATCAGTGTTGTTCTTTCAGTTTGGAGGCTTCAGCAATCTTCCTAGTTTACGCATCCTGATTTAGAATACAGGACAGAGATGTGCGAAAGTTCCGGTACGCAACCACATTTTTTGGAATGTGCGGACAAGTGTAAACCTGGTGCGTACATTATCGCATTGCAGTTCTCGACGCAGCTACACATACAGGAAGCGCCCAGTCTTGTCTGGTATATACCCAGTCACCCACATTAATTCGACAATGAGTAGACGACTGACATTTTACACCACAAACCCCTTCTGTGGAGTCTGCCTTCATTTTGCTTTTCATGTGAATCTTTCAACACATCTGCCACAATATTTTGATGGCCAAAAAAAGAAGCTAAAATTAAGTTTTACTGTACATTACTTTACCCTATGTGAAAGCCCATGCACATATGAAAAGGTCTCAAACCTTTCTCGTTTCGCAGTACCATCAGTAGAGCAACCTTTTTTTTTTCCCATTCTCAAAAACTTTTGAACTACAAAACAGCAGAACATTAGTCAGAGAGCTGGCACTTTGCCACCCAGTTATTTGTTTCGAGAAAAACAGATGCCAATTTTTTGGAACAAGACTTCGTGACAGCTGAATTCAGAAGATTCACTACAATATCTGGTTTTATTACTTTTTAATGGCGAGAATAAGACCTGCCTAAGTGACTCCCAGAAAAGATAACTCAAGATCAAGAAAATGCAACGTATTATTTAACTCATCTGTGAATAAATCAGTTTCAGTTCTTGTAATTGTTTGTGTCCCACTATTTCTATGTACCACTGGTTTACTCTGCCAAGTTTACACCATGAATTTATACCACCAAGCCTGCTTATCAACTTTTCTGCAGATTTTGATATAATGAATTTTAATTAGCAACACAGCAAACAAAGAATGGTCTTGCCATTAATAGTGTTACAGGTATATGTTTATATAACAAAATATTCAGATATAACAAAGCCATTTGTGTTACATGCAATTCTGTCATAATCAGGTTTGAATGGTGGCATCCTTACCTGTAGCTGACCAACTTCACCCTCACGCATCTTGAGTTGCGCTTGCAGTGACTCAATGAGTGAACTGCCGGCGATGCCACGGAGACTCTCGTACAGGGAATTATGACGACTTGCAGGTGCAACGCTATATGCGCTGTTCGCCAGACTCGCATCGTCGGGGACCTGCATGGTTTACAGCAGTGTTATTTGTGAAAAATTAAAGCCCTAGTTTCATATGCACAAAAATCCACGCAACAGTGATGAAAAGGCCATTGTTGCTTGGTTACATCAAATAATTTCTTTGTTTTGCGATTCTAGAATATGCCAACCATGAGCTGGAAGTATTATGTGCAACCTGCAGCAAAACCAGTAACAGGACATATAGGGTCATCCACATCTTAGGTGAACATCTCATTAGTATTGAAGTTAGTAAAACTAGAACATTTATTGCACATAACGGTGGAAATGTTTGTTATATGACGAGTCAGTAAAGCTAGAACATTTAATGCACATAACAAAGGCATTCTGATTATATGACAACTAAGAATGGTGTCAATAAAAAAAAAAGTAACTTTGCAAACTGTGTATTAAACCCGAGCTCCTACAAGGCCTTGAATACTGATGAAGAGCTCATTTAAAATTCCGGCAACTCTGTACATCACTGATGTGCTGCTTGTCCCTAGTATTAATTTTGATGCATGTCAGAAGCGGCAAGTTCAATGCAAGAACATCAGAGATGTTTTGTGTTGATTTGTGCAACAAAACATATTCCTTTGCATTTTACACTGCAGCCGCCATGCCGGTTTCGTCCCAGCATAGGTGCCTTCATGCCAGCAACATTAAAGATTTGTAAGCGACAGCACGCGTCATCGCGCTGCTTGTCGCCGCTGCATGAATTTTCACGCATGTGAAGTTTGAATAAGGGGATGAGATAAGAGGGCAAGATTGTGACTCACTGCGTTGCAGTTGAAGGTGTCGCTGACGGAACTGTAGTGCGATGCCGTAGGTGATGGAGTGTTGGAATGGTCAAGACTCTTCTCTCGCTGGAAACAAGAAACCAAGCACCAACAATCGTTACAAGCTTCAAGAAACATCACAACATATCACTAATGAAAGGTGCATTTATTTTAAACTGTGGGAACCTTTACGCGTCAACATGTACTTACTTGTTGACGGAGTCGTAAACTAGGGCTTCAACTTTTTTCATCGATAGAGCAATAAGTAAGGTAAGGTAACCTGTTTACGACAAACCAGTTTGAGAAATTGGTCAGGCGAAAAAAAAAAATTAAATAAAACAGAGTGCTTTATCCTGTTCATTCACTTCTGCCATTGTTTAAACTATGTTGTCATAATGAACGTGAAAAAATAGACAAGCTGAGAACACCCATAAAATAAGCCAGTAAGTTTTGATATTTATAAAGGCTCACCCGCATTTTGGCGAATATTCACAGCAAGTGTGCTGGATTTCCCAGTGACATGATAGACAGGTTAGCTCTTTGTAATACTATATTGAGGCTTTTAAGTTGTACATTGCATTATAATTTACAGCCGAACAAATATATGTCGAATTCAAGGGGCATTGCAAAGTAAATAAATATGTATAGTATTGTTAACTCTAAAGCAAAAACTTGAGCACCTAGAGCTTATTTGCATATTCTGTATATCTCAGGCAATCTCTCCTAAGACAACGAAAAGTGGAAATTGATTTAATTCGTCCTAGCAATACTATGCTGAACACGCATAAGAGCGAAAATGCTCGTGAAAATCAGCACGAACATCAGGCAATCTCTCCTAAGACAACGAAAAGTGGAAATTGATTTAATTCGTCCTAGCAATACTATGCTGAACACGCATAAGAGTGAAAATGCTCGTGAAAATCAGCACGAACAAGACTGAGACACAAGACGAGAAGAACACCACAGTTCACAGTGCTCGGCTTGTTTCTCTGTCTCATTGCCGTTGATTGTTATAGGCATGCATCATTTCTAACTCGCCCACTGCTCTACTGCAAGAATACTTGCGCTTCATTTTTCATCTATGCCTCCCTCTAGAATACGCTTACGACACTGCGAGACAATTTGCCTTTTAGAATCAGTACGGTGGTCCTTTTTTCATAAATGAATGTTGGCACTTATAGTACACTTCTTCGCACATTGGTAAGTTGTCTCCACTATCAACCATAGCCAACCACAACTTTTACCTACTTTTCGGTCATTATGGCCCGAAAATATTTCCCCAGGTTTCTGCAGCACTAAAAGAAAGCAAGCACCGACCAAGAAAAACTCATAGAATATTACTTTTGCCGATGATATAGTGCCTAAATATTTTAGCATTATGTGCCCAGCTAGTGGTGGCTGACAGAGTGCTGCTGCAGTCGTATTGAGTTGACGGGAAGGGCCCAACCAAAGACCACAAAGGGATGATAGCGTCACTGAATTAAATGGGAGGATGGCCATGTAGTTTACTAAAGCATGACTAATTACGAATCACAAACAGAATCTTCTTGCACAACCATTCATATATTAACATTACTGATTCTACCTAACACATACCATACTTACTCGCTTGATGAATGCACTCGCATAATAAACGCACACCATACATTTGTCTGCTGCAATCCCGCTAACAGACACTTGGTGCCTCCTTGTCCATTGGATCTCTTGTTTTTTGCAGCTCGTTGCCTCTACCTCTTTGCCCGCTGCCGCGTGCCATATTGTTATTCTTTTTATCAGTGGGCGGCACGTCCCCTGTCATTTTTTAATATCTGTGCGCCACAGCGGGGTTCACGTACGGTGTGAGTGTAGACGCATCGCAGCTGATAACACAGCGAGCACGAAACTGCCCGCGTCAATTAACAGCCGCTTCGTGAAAATACAGAACTTTAAGGCCCAACCACATGCCCGTGATTTTCGAGAGATGATGACAGGATTTGCAGTCACCATGCTGTCGCTAAGGGCCATTTGTTGCTATCGCTCCACAGGTTTCTGGAAAACAAGCAAAAATCGCTTGTCGCCCAGAAAAGATCGTTTGATTGATTTATTGATTTGTGGGGTTTAACGTCCCAAAACCACCATTTGATTATGAGAGACGCCGTAGTGGAGGGCTCCGGAAATTTTGACCACCTGGGGTTCTTTAACGTGCACCCAAATCTGAGTACACGGGCCTACAACATTTCCGCCTCCATCGGAAATGCAGCCGCCGCAGCCGAGAATCGAACCCGCAACCTGCGGGTCAGCAGCCGAGTACCTTAGCCACTAGACCACCGCGGCGGGGCCAGAAAAGATCGTAACGATTTCCGTGGTAGCGCCCCGCCTCCGATTCTCGCTTCGGTCGCAATTTGCTTTTCATGCTTGTTATCCACCCGTACTTCAAGGAACGCAAGATATAGGCTACCTTTTCTACAGTAACTTCTCATGTGAACAGCAAGATATGCAGCCATATTTTGTCATTAATCTTGTTACCGGTAATTCGTTTTGATGCTTCAGTGGTAGCTTGCGAATGTTAATGGCGACGGAGTAGTTGTCGCGCGAGGTTGCCACGATGTCGGCAAAGTGAGTCTAGCGTCGTAGCGCACGCTTCTGGGTGCCCCTAGAGATCACAGCAGATAGCACTGTTGCGTTTAAATGATTACGAGAAAAGACAGCGGCAAAACGCTTTTGTGGAGTGCGCGGGCGGGTGCAGCTACAGTTAGAAAAAGACGGCGTCTTCAACCGCATTCTTTGCTCATCCCAAAAAAAGTCTTCATAAAATTTGCCCCGCATAATAAGCACTCCCTTAAGTTTGCGGTGATTTTTCGAGAAAAAAGGTGCGTTCATTACGCGAGTAAATACGGTAATTTCTTGTCTCAATAGCACTTATTGAGTAGCACTACTAAACTTATATTCCTATGTGGTAACTCAGTTGGTAGAGCATCAGATGCGTTATTCGAAGGTCGCAGGTTTGGTTCCTGCCCACGGCAAGTTATCTTTTCATCCACTTTTCTTTCTTCACATTTACATTAGAATTACTTTACACATATGACATCCCTTATACTTTCCTTTGCATGATTGTCAGTTATATCTCATTATGTTATATCACAAACTAGAGTAATTTACCCAATTATTCGACAATCTCCCATGGTGCCCACGAGCACACGTCACTGTACCGCAACAACCCCTCCTCTCACCAAAATCGGCAGGCGACAGCCGAGAATATCATCGCATAGCAATTAGAATAGTACGAACAGCTCGCAGAGCAGGGCCCCACGTAAATGAACATTAAACATCATGAGACAGGCATGAATTGCGCATGGAAGTTCCGAGACTAGCGACTCCTGACCTCAGCTCGGAGTTGTTCCTGAAGCAAGGCATTCTTGTTGTGTTCGCTGGAGAGTTCCTCTTGCAAGGCACTCAGCTGCGCTGACAAGGCGTCCTGGATCAACAAGCCAGGTATGATCATATCAATATCGAGGAATAGAGAGAAAATGTCCAGGAATACAAGGATTTTAATCCTGAAGAACTTTGGTACATGAGGTGTCCAAAACAAAAATAAAAATACAACTAGGAACTTTAGGCTGCTCCACAAAGTGCAAGGAAGTGGCAATTTGGATAAAAATCAAGTGTAGGGGTTGCTGACAGCTCCTACCTGATGTGCTTATGGCATTACAATGCATCCAGGGACGATCAACGGTCTTCAAATTTCGAAACTATTGTGTACATACTGCAAGTTAACCATTCTGAGTTTCCCCTTACTGCCGTCCTGACGACTTGCATTTAGGGAAGTGAAACCTCGTGTCCACAAGCTTAAACGTACAACAAGGATTGAGTCCATTCGACTGTGCAATACTTCCGGTGTCTTGATTTTTCACGGCTGAGGTCACCTAATCTAATCATATTTAAATAATATAATGGGTTTCACGAGGCCAGCCCACGCTATGCTTATGAGGAATGTCGTAATGAGGGGCATCGGAAATTTTGACAACCCGGTGTTCTTTATTATGCACATCACATGAGCCTGTACCATGCGAATGCTACAGCCGGAATCGAACTCCCAACCTCAGACCCAATTATATTTACTGAATGAGGCAATTGCTTGCCAAATTTTATATAATTGTGCACAGACAGCGCTTATTACCGCAGAGGAAATGTTTCAGGAAGAGAAGTGCTGGAAGCAACGTATTGTGATTAACATGCTGACTATGGCTTACTTGCTATGGCACGTCAGTTGTTTCTTGTATGACGCAAATATCCTTCCAATGGCAAATGTAGTGGTTCCATGCACATACCTGCCAACCTGGGGACCTCAGAGCTTGGAAGATTCATTAAGAGGTGGGAGGGTGACAAAAAAAGCTGGCGTATGTTTTTACATTTTTTAGTATTTATTACCATTCACTCGGGCCACAGAGACGCAATCGACGGCTCAAAATGATAGCAACATTTTCAGAAGGCATCAATCCTACTAGTAATCGTCATTACAGAGTGCATGAATGCATGCGCAATGTGCACAAAAATGTGCAGTGTTATGGAACAGCCAGAAATATCTTCTCAATCTCATAACCCTTTCGTACTCTCCTCTTATACTATATTTCATCGTCACTTTAAGACTATGTATATATTCCACATCATACGACCATTTAGATTTTTTATTTTACTAATATGGACCCCATGCTACATGTCTCAGTATGACAAACACTATAGATTGGTAAATGTGAATGTGCACACGAATGTGCATAAGCTCACCTTCTCTGCCCTGAGGGTCTTCAGTGATTGCTCTAGCCTTGCCTTCGTTGCCCTGAGGTTGCTTTCCCTGCAAACAACAAGAATATACTAGCTTGACAGAGCTGAATGTGCTAACCCAGCACCACTGTTAAAATCATACCACCAAGCGAATGCATTACAGCACAGGCGCATGAGAAAGCATGCTCCCCAACAATGAACAACATGATGTCAAGAAAGCCCTCAAGTTGACTTGAACAATGCTTCAAACACCCTTGAAGGGGCTGTGCAATGTTCGTTGGCACTGGACTGCGTGTGGTGAAGCAGTGGAGTACTGGAGTGCACGTGGTGTTGAACACAAAGAAAAACGCAGCCATACATAAAAATTTACGCACAAGAACTGAAGGTACCATTCTTCAAAAGTTCGAAAAATATACAATAAGATCAAAATGTTTCTCAATTTTGATTTTGATTTGTTTTCGGTCGGCTTTGTTTGCGGCGTCTTTGGTTTTGTGCGCATCGTGGAAGCGCAGCATAGCATGCGTATATATTGGCTTCAAAAAACGACAATAAACAGTTGGTAGTCTGCGCTCTTTCCTGTCTCCCTTGTTTTTTTTTCAAGTTTGTGCAGAAATTCAATTTTTAAAGTATGAACCAACTAGTCTGCAAAAAAGTATTGCTTCTCATTATAATCTGTGTATGACGTCACTGGCTGCTTCAAGTCACCTCAGTCCTCACAGACATGTACAGCAAGTATCACTTTATGGTGACCAATATTCAGCAGGTCAACGCTATGCTGCAAATGTTTTCTATATATGGTATTTAAAAAAAAAGGCCTTCTGCATCGGGTAATGTACAACCAACGTTTTCACCTCCTTTAGTGCATACTAGTGGGGCTTATCTGCGACCGTGCACACTTTACCTGCTAATTGGCCTATCAAGCCAATCACAATGCAATGCAACTAGCATCACTGTCACGTGACCAAACATCACATCTGATGCCAAAAATCACCGTTGTGTATCCCTTCAGTAAACGCAGGTCAACTTTCTGTTCAAACAAAATTATAACTACACTCTCCCAAAGTCACATATGCCATGAGCTTACTTCGTTATATCTGAAAATTCGTTATAAACAATTATTTGTGACACTGGATCTATGGTAAAACCACATTCATACTATCAATCAGGTAATAGAGAAATGCTCCGAATATAACCAACCACTATACATAGCCATCATAGATTACGAGAAGGCGTTTGATTTAGTATTAATATCAGCCGTCATGCAGACACTTTGTAATCAGGGCGTCGATGAAGTATATATAAACATCCTGAAAGAAATCTACAGGGGATCAACTGCCACCATAGTGCTTCACAAAGAAACCAACAGAATACCAATCAAGAAGGGTGTACGGCAGGGGGACACAATCTCCCCAATGCTATTTACCGCTTGCTTACAGGAGGTTTTCAGAAGCCTAGAATGGGAACAGTTAGGGATAAGAGTTAATGAAGAGTACCATAGTAACCTGCGCTTCGCCGATGACATTGCATTGCTGAGTAACTCAGGGGACGAATTGCAACTCATGATTACGGAGTTAGACAAGGAGAGCAGAAAGGTGGGTCTTAAAATTAATCTGCAGAAAACGAAAGTAATGTACAACAACCTCGGAAAGGAGCAGCGCTTCGAGACAGGTAATAGTGCACTTGAAGTTGTAAAAGACTATGTCTACTTATGGCAGGTAATAACCGCAGAGCCTAACCACGAGATTGAAGTAACTAGAAGAATAAGAATGGTGTGCAGCACATTTGGCAAGCACTCTCAAATTATGACGAGTAGATTGCCACCATCCCTCAAGAGGAAGGTATATAACAGCTGCATCTTGCCGGTACTTAGCTACGGAGCAGAAACCTGGAGACTTACAAAGAGGGTTCAGCTTAAATTGAGGACGACGCAGCGAGCAATGGAAAGGAAAATGGTAGGTGTAACCTTAAGAGACAAGAAGATAGCAGAGTGGACTAGAAAACAAACGGGGGTTAAGGATATCATAGTTGAAATCAAGAAGAGGAAATAGACATGGGCCGGGCATGTAGCGCGTAGACAGGATAACCGCTGGTCATTAAGGGTAACTAACTGGATTCCCAGAGAAGGCAAGCGGGTTAGGGGGAGACAGAAGGTTAGATGGGCAGATGAGATTAAGACGTTTGCGGGTATAAATTGGCAGTAGCAAGCACAGGACCGGGTTAACTGGTGGAACATGGGAGAGTCTTTGTCCTGCAGTGGACGTAGTCAGGCTGATGATGATGATGATCTATGGTAAAGCTACTGGTCTATTACTTCATTATAACAATTCGTTATATCTGAATTCGTTACATTGAGGTGTTAGTGTACAATGTATTTAGCATTTCTACCTGCGCTACAATGTTGCTGCATTTCGCAGTATCAGAAGAAGTGACAAAAACAACCGTTGGCGAGTCAAGTCAATGTCAAGCTTGGATTACGCTCAACATATCCCATCTTTTGTCGAAGTGGCATTAGAACACCCGTTCTTATTTTTCTAAATACAGCTTACAATTTAGATAACGGTGATATATATATACATACATACATATATACATACATTGTAAAAAAACAGAGAGCAAAAACTACAAGAAAGAAACGGAGGAGACAGAAGAAAGAGTGGACTTGTCTCCTTGTTTTCTTTCTTATTGCTATTATGCTGTGTTTTTTTACTATTAAAACAAGGTACATGAAATTATCAATATTTTAAAAACATCACGCAGTGCCAGAAAAATGATTGCTTACTTGAAATCAGCACATAAATATATATAAGCCGTGAAATTTTCATAAAAGTTCGCTGAAGTACATAATGCTTCTAAAAAAGAGTCCTCCCTTCATAGCCTCAGCACTTTCATGTAAAAAGCAAAGTTGGCTACGAGATAAAGCACATCTGAGAGGAGCACAACCCATTAAAATTTCTTAAAAATTTTTAGTACTCTTGGTGAAACTTGCTGAGATTTTAATTGTTTATGAACTGATTTCAATATGCAATTATTTTCCAGTGTAAATTATGATATCAAACATTTCATATGGTTTTGGAGACCAAGATTATTTCCGAAACGGAGAGAGTCTCAAAGTACAGCAGCATATCATAATAAACTGGTACAAGAACTGAATGCAATAAAATATGAATGGACATTTTAAGCCCATTTCAAAAAAATTTAAGGCACAATAAACATTCATGACTGACTGGAATTCTAGCTGGACGTCAGCTCACTCGCCGATGCTTGTGTTATTACAACTTTTGTTCAAATGCGCTAACAACATCTGCTTCATTCTACTCCATAAATATCTGATTTCATATTATTCTAATATGCCAATACGCTTTGCACGTTTTTTCCTCTAGGAGAAAATTCTCCTCCCATAAAGCTCTCAAAATGTTTGATATACTAAAAACCACATTATGCACTAGAAAAGTGATACCATCGCATAAATCTGCACACAAATATACACAAACTCCTCAAACTTCATCAAACTCAATCCTTTTTCTTTTTTTTTTTTCACTTTGTTTTAAGAGATAAGCGTTGCAAGAGAAGCCAGTTTCAGCATGCCAAAAGAAAACCAAAGTGAGCAAAGTAAAGTGTCTTGGAGAGTTTAAATTCTCCTCACCTGTGCTCGTACTCCTCCATACTGCTCTGCCGTTCCCTCAGCTTGTCGCACTCCGAAGCCAGTTCCTGTTTCTCCCGCTGCAAAGCTGCGTTCTGTACCTCGAGTGTTGTCTGTCGTAGCTGGAGGTCGGCATACTTGTCACTCAGGGTGCGCTCTCTCTCCGCCAACAGCGTCGCGTGCGTCCGACACTCATCTACAGGCAAGACACGAGGACGACCGAATCAAAGTGCAAGTGCTTGAACCCAGCATTCGTGACAACGTGAGGTTGATGAGTTGAGCTGGGTTCATGTAACAACAAAGTACAACTAGAATGCCCATTTGTAGTAGGGAATGCTGAATGCTGAAGAAAAAAAAAAAGCTGCATATAGGCAACCTGACAAGCCCCATCACCTTTGAAAACAAAACAAGCAGCAGAAAATAATAGTAGATACTTACATGTTTATATGTGTTTTTTCACAACCAAAAAAAATTACATAACACAAAGGAAGATCATGTGGTAATTGTTGAAATAAACAAAAAAGGGGAATCTGAAGGGATTATTTTTGTTTGTTAGACAAAACATTAATTATGTGAGCTAACCGATTTGATTATCCAATGAAGGAGAGACAAGAAAAACGACGCAGTGCCAGCCACACAACAATTCAATCACAGCCACTAATTAGTCAATCACAATCAGTGACACAAGTACACATACCACTGGGAAAACACAGTTGTTAAAAAAACAGTACATATGTTTGACATAATAAAGGCGGTGGTTAGTGAAATGTCGGCATGTTGACAGAGCTGTGAATACCATGCTGCAGTTCGCACCACCTTCTGTGCCATTGATTCTCGACAGCGAAAGACCAGAAAAAGAAAATGAAAAATTAAACTCACTCAGGCGGTCTGTGAGACTTCGCTCGACCCTTTCCCAGGAAGCAGATTGCACGCTGAATGTTGACTGGAGATTCTCGATCTGACGAAGAAGGGGCCTTGTGGCTGCAGTACAGAATAGAATGCATCTAGCAGGGGTGCCTACTCTGACAGTCACATCTGTGGTTTATTAACAGAAGGATAAAAATATCTCATTATATATACTCAATGCACAAACAGCCAGCCCTACATTAATTGAATTATTTCGTGCTACTGTGCTCAAGATCATATACAACCAACTAGCCCAACGGTAAAGAAAATAACAGCATAAAAGAGACAAGGACAAAAAAAAACGAAGACCACAGGTCAAACGATGACTTCAAAATGAATAGTTTATAACGAGAAAACCAGCCTTTTATGCATTCTCAAGATAAACATGTGTATGTCAGACATTCAGAAATAACACTTTCTTTTTTCAAGAAGCCCATTTCTTTCAGTGATAGTAGAAGAGATCACGAGCTAACAGAACTGTCAGTTTCGTATCGGGTCCAAAATACCTCTGCTATTCATCTTAGATTCTCCTTTTCCTATAAGTTTCGTCCCGATCGATATCGCATGCGACAACTGTGTTAGTTTACCCTCTCTTCTACTGTTGCAGAAATAGACTTCTTGAAATAAATGCACATGTTTCTTTAAGAGAAAGTATAAAAGGATGGTTTCCTTGTATAGACATTAACCTCACAGTCAGTGCTTCTCCCTTGGTCTTTGTCACCCTCGTCTTTTTCATACTGTTTCTTTCTTTGCTCCGATTATGAATCAATTAGCCCTCATCAAGTTGTTACTAATGCAAAGCCTAACAGTAACACCAAAGCATCAACACAATGTAGAACTAACTAGTCAACTCTTCATTACAATACTAATTGTTGGCCTAGTTGGTACTTGCTTACTGACATGCTTTGGCCGCTGTTTGTGTGTGTTATTTGCGGCCAAAGCATGTCAGCTTTCATTACATTCTGTTTGGTGCCAAAGCCCAGAAAAAAAGTCTGGTACAGCTTTACGGCAAGCAGCACGTAAAAGAAGTAAAACATTAAGGAGAGAACACATACTTCATGAACAGCATGAAAAAAAAAAAAGGACAACAAAAAAAATGAGAGTGGAGTGCTGCACCGCATTCTTCTTTTCTATTCTTTCTCTTTTTTTTTTGCAGTGGCCATTAAACATGCATTTGTACTAACTGGCGCAGTTTTTCATCCCACTAAAAGAAGGCCGCGGTAATATTCTTGCGAAATGAGTTCAGAGTGTCCAGCCATCCTGATCTGTTTGCATGCTATGTGCGATGGTTGTATGACATTTCAAAATAGGAAGGATAAACAGAACAACACAATTGTATCGCCTTACCAGATGACAGGTTTTGTGTTATTTCCTGATTCCGTGCTTCAGCCTCTTGGAGTTGCTAGGGTAGAGAACACAAGATTAGAATATTTGTGGCTGATAAAAATATGCCAGAAAAATAAGCAAATTAGGTTTCAAGTACATTTCAAGTATACTAGTGTATACTGTAGCCTTTTTTGTATGCCTTGTAGATGGGGGCTCGAGCGCTTCTCGAATGAAGTGATTTTAACTTTCTGCCTGAGCATTCCCACATTATGATGATGCAAATAAATTTCAACTACAACTTCAAAAGCAAAATAAAAGAGTGGTGAAGTTGTAATTGATTCATGGTGTATAATTAAAACAATGAAGAAAGCAGAAATCACACGAACAGAACATTGCATTTCCTTCTGTACTGTATGCTTTTATAAATAGCAAACTTGTGCTAAGGAGGACATGGGTGAACCAAAGATGCAACAGTTCCCATTTACAATACACTGATACTCGTATAGTTTATATGTCAAATAAGGTCTTGTGTCTGTGGCACAAGTTGCTGTGGTGGCTTATCCAAGGATAACAAAAACATAGACATTACAACAGGAATCTTACTTTTAAGTTATATTGTTACAATGACAACACACTTGCCTCTTCTTAACAAAAAAAATGGTGTGACAATCTGTATTGTGTCTATCAAAATCATATCAGTGTGAATACCACCAGAAGAGTTTCATTGTGCTACCCACAAACCTCGTTATAACAAAGTTGCATTTTACATGAAGGTAAGTTTGTTGTATGCGAAAATTCGTTATAAAGGTTTATTTCTAACAGTGTATCTATTGCAAGGCTATTTTTGATTTACTTCGTTACAGATAATACTTTGTTATATCTGGGTTCGTTACATCGAGGTTTGAGTGTATTGCAGTACAAAGAAGAACCAAAGTACAGGTACTGTAGAATTCTAGTACTTTGGGACCCACAAACATACACTTTATGCATTATAATTATCATGTTGTGTAATCATAAAATTGATTGGTGGATTGAAGCAGACACAAGAATGACCCAACCAGCCGACATGAGTACCTGCTGCAACTCTCGAATGCTGGCGTGCAGATGTTCTTCCCTTCGCTCGCTACGTTGGTCTGCCATGGCGAGTGCAAGCTGCAGTTCTTCGATGCGCTGTAGCAGTGACGTCTTCTCGGCCAATGCTTCGGAACGTGCCTGGTCCATGGCCCTGGACGTTTGTTCCAGTAAACTTTTTTAATGTGGAGTCTTCAGTACAAAGTACACCAGTGTTTTGGACACAGTTTTTCAGCCAATTTTCAGGTAAACAAAACAAAAGATAACCTTTTCCAAGCTAAAATTGTGATAAGATCAGTACAGAAGACTCAGATGACAAAGAAGAATGTGGCTTTCACCTTCCAGTCGTCTCAGATAAATGCATTAAAGATCGTGCAGTTTTCTGTCTTTTGTATTGTCCTTGCAAAGCTGTCTAGTTTGTGGGCTACAGAAATGGAATGACTCTAAAAATGGTCACTGTCCCAATGGCTGTCTATACAGCCACATGTGGTGAATACTGAACACACACACAGCTGCCTGCCCAGCCTAATATTTAGTGAGATCAGTGAGCAATAATTAAACAATTTGCCATGGTTACTAAACATAAGTTTGCACATTGGGCAGAGATATTTCACAATTTAAATATTATGATTTATCTGCAATAGTCATCATGTTCCTTGTCGTTTCTTATGCAAAATGTTTTAAATGCTTTTGTTAAGGTATTTCTGTTTTGACATACTCTTTTCTGCTTGTTTCTTGCTGACAAATTTTGTACCACACGTCACGCACACGTCAAAGTAAATATGTCAGTGGTTTTTACTATATGTGCTTACACGATGCATCAGATTTAAGCCTTTATTGCCTGCTATTTTCACTAATAGCCCTTTGTTATTATTATTGCGACAGAAATGATATGGACACTCTCGGGTGGATTTTGCCGCCGGCATCGAAGTTGCCGTCACTCACCATATACATACTTATATATATGAAATTGCAAGAAAGAAAAAATAATCCAGAAAAAGACTCTGGTGCACGGAATCTAACGTGGGAGCTCTGAAACATGAGTGCGAGGTGTTAACCACTGAGCCACAAAGGAGCACGCCCTTCAACGTTCCAACGGCAAGCTATTTATATCTACCACTTACCGCTGGTGACGGGTATTTCGGAGGGAACTATCGTGTTTTCAGCATTACCAGCAAGATGGTGCAATGAGCACGCGTCACCACATAGTCACGATGCGGTGGCACGCGCTTTCATCTCCCACATATACTTTGCCCCGTGGAGATTGATTGATATGTGGGGTTTAACGTCCCAAAACCACTATATGATTATGAGAGACGCCGTAGTGGAGGGCTCCGGAATTTGCCCCGTGGAGAGGAAGGGGGTGGATGCTCACTCGCGCGCCCTTATCTCGCGGTTGGGAGGACCGTATGTTTTGCCTGGCCTTGGGCTTTGACTGGAACGGTTCTGTTGTATTTAGCAGGCGCACAAACGTCACTGCAATCGTTGCACAGTCTCCGTTTGTGAAAAGGGCGCGCTTTTCAGACACAGCGAAGTAACAACAGAGACGCTTATTTGTGTTCATTTGTACCTGTGAGTACGTTTCATGCACTATTTGTCCGTGAGAAACGCGGGTACGTTTCGATTTGCTTGCCATTTGGTTGCTATTGTGTCCATTGCTTCATGTTTGTGGCAAAGCTGTGACTTTTTTTATTCCATATCTTTTATTCCATTCTTCATCCTCCTTCACTGCCCAATAATAAATAAAACTTTAGTTAACTAATTATCAATTAATTAACTCAGTTACATACTTTGTTCAAAATAGCAACAAACATAGCCTACCTGCGAATCTCTTCACCAGCTGCCATTTTGGCACTCAAAGATGCCTCCTCTGCTTGCCTCTCAAACTCAGTGTTGGCATGCTGCAACTCTGCTATCTGACTGCAAGATTGAAAAATGGGTGACAGAACTGTAAGTGGACAATCTCTACCAAACAATGCCCCACGAATGAGCTGAACTTAGGACAAATGAAATGGGCAGTGAACATATGACTGATGAACATGGTGTGATACATCAGTAAAGGTCAGTATTACACTGAAACGAAAGTTTGAAGACAAAGCTAAAATGTACTTTTACTACAAGAAAAGAGATATCAATGTAATACAATGAAAATTAGCAACTATCATCTATGAGCCAAACAAATAGCTAAGTAGCATGAACTATTTGTTTTTATCTCATTGGTTTCAAACAGGCTGTTACACTTTCAACTCTTTCTAAAAGACCATGCCATTACCGACAATGCGCATTGCAATCGCAGACCACGCGAGCTTATGCCAGTGTAAGTTTGCAGACTATCTGACAGCCCAATGCCTGTGGCCAAGAGTCTCATGGCAAACATGCACGTCATTGCAACCTAGTTGACCTGCTTGCTCAATTGCTGCACTGATTATCAGAATTTATGGCTTCAAACACAAGTTGTGCTTATCACAAAGCAGCTGCACGTCAGCCTGGAACTCTTTTGTCTGATTTTAGCACTGTTTCCAAACTACAGAAAATTAAAAAGTTCCCAGCACAGATTGCTCCCATCAGCAGAATGTCACGATCGGAATAATGTGCCAGCCGTTCTCCTAGCATAGCTCCTTCAACTATGCCAAGTGATAAAACTAGGTAACGTCGCGTTGCACATGACATCAGCTGGCAAATCAATTGGGCCAAATGCAACTCATGTGGGCCAATCAAACATGCTAGAAACTATTATGGTAAAAATATGATGCCATCAGTAAACCTCGTAGGAGTGGCCAAACTAAATTTGCTTGAAAAGCACAAAAAAAACCTTTTCCTGCCACAAGAATGTGTCTATGCATGCAGTATCTAAGTTTGCACTGCTCACCTGTATGCAATGTCAAGCTTACTCGTGGCTTCTTCCAAGTTGCTTGTTGATTCGTTCAGGGATTCCTAATTTGAAAAGCGAATGTTAAGCCTCGAAGATGCAACAACAGCAAAGAAAAGACAAGATCAACACTACACCCCAATCTTTTAAGCACAATGAAGTTGGGCACCCGAAGTGCTGAGATAAGATTTGTTTTCCTCACAAGGACTGGCTGTCATCATCAAAATAAACCAAGCAACAATGGCTTTAACACTTTATGAAAACTCGGCATTCCACCTGAAATCGATGATTCTCTAAAAAGCACTGTTGTTAGCAGCACATAAAGTGTATACCCTCTGTGTTCATGCCAGTTTTCACAAACAGAAACCCCAATGTGCCGATTCTGACCTCATTCATATCCCAAAAGTCCTCTAACATACCTAGTCAAAACACAATGGTAACAGCTGTAGTAAGCAAACATATTCAAAACACAATAATCAGTAGTTAGGTAAACAATCGAGATAGACTGAGTTTTATAATTTGCAATTGTCTTAAGGAACAAATACAAAAATGCATTTCATAGAAAAAGGGTAAAGCTGTAGTTAGTGTTCCAAGCATGGGAGTGACAGCATCAGTACAACAGGGAAGCTCACTAATTTAGATGTCATGGGGCCAATAAAATTATCAAATTGAATTCTGCATTGCCGCAAGTAACAAGAAAATCATAAACAAATGTCTGTTACGTCAATGCTCAGTGTGAAGAATGTACTATCCGCGTCAAATTAAACCCGAACAGCGGCAAGCCTTTGCAATGGTGTAATGCGCACCGTCCAGCTATTGCCACTGACCGGCGTGCGCATCCTGCCCAGCAGCCATGGTGATTAGTGGATGGCACGTGCTATACAATTGCAAAGTGTTGCCAATGTTTGGGTTTCATTAAAATGAACAGTACAGAGGCCTAGTCAGGTGACTCAATGTCACCTTTCATCTCCCACACCACGACAGTTGTGTATTGTCAAACAAATAAAAATGTTTAAAAAAACAAAAAAACTCGGCTATCATTTTCTTGATAAATACATAATTCCCGTGCTTACTTTGCCTAAGAGCGTTGTAAAAGCCGCAATTCTTACCACCAGTTATTTTCGTACAATGTGACCACACCTCCACACCTTTGTATCTTGGCTAACCTAAAACATGCTAACTTGGGATATTGTTACCATCGTTATGATGAAGTTGACGCTGATGACAATGTTGCAGACGGTGCCACCTTGGTTCGTTTTTCTGTGAACACTGTTTCTGCTCTTTTGAGTTGCACACGTGCATTGATCCACGTTATATCCATCAATATAATCCATATTAACCAGGTTGAAACCAAAAAGGCCCAAATTAATGAGACTTTGATGCCACCAAACAATACATGTGCTTGCCGACACAAGTTAGTGCATTGAAATAATGTCATTTTTCAAATTAATGGGGATAAAATTAACGAGCTTCTGCTGTAGAAGATCAAACTGTCAGAAACAATGTTAAAAGGCCAAAAAATTGGAAGCTGTATATGTCTTCACAATCTATTAAAAGTGGTGTTCAAAGTTTTTAAACTGTAGCCAGTTGGGAAGCACTATTCCGAAACCTACCTATGCCCATGGAAAAATTTGTGAAGAATAGCGAATTTATGCATGACTTGGGAATGATAACGGAAAACGCTACATTGCAGTACTCATCACAATCATTGCACAAGTAGCAAAAGTGCGAATTATAACTACACTAAAAATAAAATCAAGGAGTGCTATGGCTGCAGAATCAATTACAAAATTGTAAGCCCCAGATGCAAACACACTGCCACGTAAAAATGCCATTAGTTACCTTGTTTTTCTGCCTACAGGTGGAGCCACAATAGGCGAACCTATGCAATTCTGGCCAATGGTGCATCAAAATTTCGATACATGAAACACAGAGGGAGTTTCACAACTCATCTGAGAGGCGTTGCGAGTGTTTGTGTGCGCCTTTAATTTGTGGGCTTCTGCCGCACTCAAACATTACATTGTCTCACCTGAAGGGCTGTTGCTTCTCGTTCCAGCTTTTGTGTCGATGAGGTGAGGTGCCGTATTGTGTCTGGCAAGTGACAAGCAAAAAAGGCGAGGGAGTTGAAATTGTTAATCAATCTAAGCAGAAATTGCCCCACTTTCCCAAACTTGCCCCACTTTCCCAAAAAAAGAGAGCGCTTACCAATATGCTTCTTCTCCTGTTCGTCTTTTGCACTCAGAGATCTCCGTAGCCGGTCTAGCTCCTTGCTCTGCTCTTCCAGGCGTTCCCTGGGGCAGGCACATAAAGGGAACACAATCACCAACCACGGCATTTCAAGCTCTCTCCCTTTTTTCAAGAGAATTCCAAAGAAAATGTTTCATTCCAAATTTTTAACCATAGACTACAAGCTTCCTCTTTCCTGCATGGGCGTTAAATCGGACAATACAGCGCGGCAAAAAACAAAACAGAATGAAAAAAAATGGCCAATAAAAACCACCAGGCTGCGCAGAACTGGCAACACAGTCACTGCAAAGACGAAGTGGTGGCCTTTGTAGCGCCCGTTCTAAAACCGTCTTGGGGCAACAAATACAGGTACACTTTGTGAGGGTGCTGACCCCCCCCCCCCCCCCCTGTAAAGTTGTCTGCGCCGCGTGGCGCACGTGCCTCGCCCCAAGGCTTCATTTCGGTGGTGACCACCGCCGGGCGATAGATGGCGTTGTGTTCGCTTTGAGTACCATTGTTGGTAGAGTGGTAGCGCCGGTGGTGGCCCCTGGCGGAAGGCAGGCCATGGTGGTGGGCGAGAGTGGAGCGAGCCTCTTCTGCGGGTGGCGGCTGCCGCGAACGGTTGTCTGTAGCGTGGGTCCCCGGTGCTCGGCACCGCGGGCTTCGCGCCGGGGTCCCACGTGGAAGGTCAGGCGTTGGCGACGCCGCCTTGGGTATGTGCTAGTGTGTTGGGTGTGTTAGTGTGTCTTAATCATGTTATTGTGTGTTTAGTGTGTCCCTGCGTTATGTTGTTTGTATGGTAGCGTGTTGATTAAAATTGATGTAACATTCGGCGGACGATATCGTCGTCTAAATTAGTTAATAAATGTATGTATGTGGTGTGCTTGGTACCGATCGTGTCAACTGTGTCCGTTCACTCCGAGAGCGTGGCGTGGCGGTGCGCGCGTTCGCCTCGCCGAGACCCCACAACTTGCATGGCACCCCCTATGCCATAAGTCATAATCATTGTGAACTAGGGAAGTGTTCATTATGCCATTAACCGTCTCTTTGTGGATAAACGAGGTAACTGCCACACATCTCTAAGATATTATGTGCACTCTTCCCTGCTGTATGTGGCTGACGGCGAAAAATTATGGCTTAGCAGTTAGCAGTGAGCATGTAGCATTAAACCACACAGGCATTGTGCAATTAGCATTGTGTGGTGCCTCATTGTTATTTTACTCCTCGTCCATGCTATATTTTACATAAGATAATGTGTTTCCTTGCTTGGCATGACGACTGTATGGAGTCTTTTTGGAAAAGAGTTTGATGCACGAGTGTGGCTGTGTGAATACTCGACTGCCATGTAGAGGGCCAAAAAAATCTTATCTTAGGTCATTTTTTTCTCTTTTCACTTTTTCTTATTTTGCACAATGGCGGCTGCCGAGAACTACGGCACTGTTGTTGTGATCTCGCAACAGCTTTCGCTGCAACAAGGCATTTGTGAGTTTTCATGACACACCTTTCTTATCAATGCATTTCCAATAACAGATAAAGACAAGAAGGTAAGAGAAATGAAGTCGTGCACATCAGTATCTCTGTGCTTTTTTTTTTCTATTAGAAACAGCCATACTTGTAGATGTTACTTTGGCAATAAACTTGTACTTCGTTTAGCAAGACTAACAATCACAATGTGATGCAGGGACACTATGTCACTTTCACATCGTTGTAGAATAATAATGACAATGCCACCCACTTGTGAGTCTTGATCAGGTTCTCCATATCCTTTTCCTTGGTGCGCAGTTTCTTGATGATTGTCGATTGTTGCAGGTGCTGCTTGGACAACTTCTCTCCTGGGAATGCCAAGAAGTGCTCGTGCGTCAGAGGGATGCATGGGATCATCCTAGCAAGCCCACAAGCAATGCAACTTCCGACCAGCTCATCAACAGTTAAGGCAAGAGATCGCGTTCGAAACGAGAGGGAAAAAAGAAAAATGCCACTCACCTTCTGACATGAGCTCTGCAATCTGTTCATCCTTCTCCTTGAGCAGAACATCCATCTGGGAGATGCTCACTCTGAAAAATAATAATGATAAGAGATAAAAAAATACAAGGTCGAAAAAAGAGGGTCTTTTCTATGCATCATACAGATACAATAGACAGCTCTGGTTTGCTTGCAATTTTCTTACCAGTTGCGGTTTATTTAGATTATCAGAGAGGTACAAAGCGGCAACAGAGTCTAAGTAGGAGCATGCATGTTTATCATGAGCAATGTACATGTTCTATCTAATAAAATAAAGTGTTAATATTAATTGTATAATCGTGATTATATAATCACGAGGTCTGTGTACTTACATGGCTTTCCATCAATCACAGCACTGACACAACACGATTATTTTTTAAGTACGCTACGGAGCGACAAACTGCCACAAGATGTCACAAGATGTCATTACCAACATTGTTTCTGCCATCCACAACTCCAGCGAACCGGTAAACTGCGAATGGTAACTATAGTCGGGTACAACTTTAGAAGGCAGCGGCATTTTCCCCTCAAAAGCGGATGTACACGAGCCTCCACCAATAGATGCGCACTTCAGGTGACGTCATGTGCCGGACTACACTCTATCGTCGACACAGCCGACGGAGAACATGCCTAACATGGCCGCCCTCGCTTCGAACTGGGCTGGGACCCGTTGGCTGTGTGCGTCTCCCTTCGTCAGGGTGAATTCGAATTATGTGTGATGGTCTGTCATGCCAGAAATGTTATTGTGAGCTTACGATACACAATTTGTGTCATGTGTGTTTGTTGAGCCGTGAGCCGGCGAAAAGAGATTGCAGCGAACATCGAGGACGCTGTGCTGCGCTTCGTCTGGAAACAGGATCCCGCGGCGACATACCGATGCAAACAAACATCGTGCGTGTTTGTTTCGTGGTGTTGTCTTTGCACCTGAGTGAATTTACGACCAAGAGAGTTTGCCAAAGCCTGATATCTACTGTGAGCGGCAGGTGTGTTTGTGTACTATGCCCCTGCGTTTCTCGTTGGATGTGGCGAAGTGTTGGAGCAAAACCATTATCAGGATAAATGAGAAAAGTGTGCACAGATGAAACCAACCTACGAGTTTCTCAACAGAAAATATTTGCAACAGCAAGCTCCAACGCAAAGATTCGTTGCTGCCAGCTGAGTGCGGAAACGAATGATCGTCGGCGGCAGTGTGATAAGATAGCCGAGCGTCAAGCAGCATCGTTCGAGTGTTCTGTAGCACTATCGATCGATTGCTTTCTACCAATGCTAACAATGAGTGACTAACACACGCTGCTTCAGAAAATGTCATAGTTTACGTATAAACTAAACTTTTAAATTCAATATTCTTGGCTGCCAGCTCGTTTTCCAACCTGCAGCTGAGAACCTCACGCACAGTATTGTAATGACGTTCATAATGACAAGCATAGTACATACAATAAAAGCTTGCTAATTTGAACTCAAAAGGACTATTAAGTTTTTCGGTAGCGGAGTTTGAATTAGCAGGCAGGCACAACAATTAATGGGCAGCATGCCACACTGCACGGGCACAATTCAAAGAAGTGGCAGCTCTGGACTCGTTGAAGCGAACAAGACACTACTAAACATTTGTGGCAGGCGATTTTGTAAATTAGGTTCAGAGAGCTCTAATCACGAACCGCATTAATCTGTTAGTCAGTGATACGCCAGAAGCAAGCACTGACATGCATTCATGTGAACAACTAGCTTTAATGTGAAATATATGCCATGCTCTTGTACAGGTTTATTTACATCACAAGAGTTAATGCAATCAAAATCAAGGGTAATGAGTAACTTGCACATGCTCGCACTCCTTTTGTAATCACTCCACGAACATCATGTGCAGCTTGCCCAAGAGCTCCAGCGTGTCTCAATTCTCATCTTGTAAAAAATACTGCTCTTTCAGTGTTTTGCATCTCTAGTAAATTTGTTTGGCTTTTGTAACAAATTGTGACCACTATGGACCAACTTCTGCGAGGGTCGATAAGAACGACACGTCCCTGGTTCAAATTAACTACTGGATATTAACGCGTTCGAATTATTGGAAGTTTTTCTTATAGAAATATGCAGGGTTGTGCCAGGGCATCAGTTCATCTAGCTGTTAATTTCAAATTAACCCAGTTTGAATTAATGAGCTTTGATTTTATGATCAAGTAAGTGTACTGAACCTGGAAGCAATTTCAAGGTGAATGCTGCCTGATCAGCCCAGTTCAGCATCCTCTTATAGTATTTCCTTGCACTACAAGAATATCTTGAAAAACTTCCACCGTTCCACAAAGGTTATCTTTTACATGTTCATCATGCTTTGTAGAAAAACGGCACTATGACCAAACGAACTCACTTGGACACAGCCTCCTGTTGGACAGCCTCGAGTTTGGCTTTTAGAGAATCTCTTTCCTAAAGGATGAAAAAAAAATAAGAAAATACATCGATACTGTGCAACATTCTTGTGGCTAACAATGATAGGGACAGGAGAGGGAGACACACCACACTCCGACAATTTAAAAAAGTTAGTTGAAGACAAAGAGAGTGGTTTCGTTGTATCGCGAAACGCGGGCAACCATAAGAAAGCGGATGAGGCTATCACGAAAAGCTTTAATAAACTGTGTCTGTCTGGCGCTGTGTGTCCCCATATGGTGCCCACGTCTTTGTTAACTAGTAAAATGTTTTGCTGTATTCACCCATACCAAATAGTCCAGCAGTCAGCCCCAATCGAAAGACATAAAAAGCACACCATTCTTTTAAAGAAAGAGACAGTGTCTCAAAAGCATAAGGTTTACACATGAACTTAGCAGTGCTGTAGGTGCCTCAATATTGATAACTGAGCAAGTTTGACGCATTCGTGCTCAAAACATGTTAATCATAAATAGTTAAATGACGATAATGGTTCAATCGAAAGTTCGATGCTTTACAAAAGGGAGCTCTTGTGTCAGAGGCAGTTGCTGTTAACTGTTGAGCACAACTATGATTATTTTCTAATGTTGTAAACACAATATTCACAGTTTTTAACTTTCATCTTTTTCATCTGTATATATTCATCATCATGAGAAACGTCGTCTTCGTTCGAAGCATTGATCAGGCGATTCAGCCTAATAAATGCGGTCGTGACCCCAACGCTGCTACTGTCTTGCAGAGTGGTGGAGGCTGCTTCGATCCCCAAGTCCTCTCTGACGTCACGTTCACCTGGAGCTTGGTTCGGGTCGCCGCACCAAGACCTCCAGAGGGCCCAGCCAATTTGTTATTAGTGTATGCTGAAAGAGTGCCAGTTCAAGCATTGGTGGACACGAGGGCTGCTATTTCTGTTGTTCATGCGAATTTGTGTTGTTGTCTACGTAAGGTTACTACACCTTATACTGGCACACTCTTACGTAACGCAAATGGCTCGCAGATACGGCCATCAGCACAGTGCACCGTTAAGAGTTTTTTTGATGGGATTCGGCACCATATTCAGTTCGCCCTGTTCACTTCTTGTGCTTTTAAGCTTAATTTAGAATGGTACTTTCTTTCTGATGCTGCTGCTTCTATCTCTTGTCGACAACGACTCATACATATGCGAGAGACGGATGATATCTCCCCGAAATCATCACGTAACCGGCTACAATCAGCCAACGACTTCCTTGTGCCACCTAACGACGAGCACGTTATCACTGTTATGTCCGACTCCATTGACCACGGTGACGTCCTAGTCACTCCATCAACCCGTTGTCTATCCAGAGGGATAGCACTTTCATCGAGTCTTGTCCTCTTTTTCAACGGCACCACCTTTCTCGCTGTACTAAATAGCACGAATGAGCCGATTCTGCTTACCAAGGGCACTTTTGTAGTTTCCAGCATGGACACACAACCTATTTCTGTAGTGGCTTGAGATACCAGTCTGGTGGAATCACGCTCCGTACCAACAGGTGCTCCACCTACTAGGGCTCTCGTCAATACCATTGGCACGGATCTCACTCCACCGCAAGCAGATGAACTACTAGCGATGTTGTCCAAGCATAAATCTTCTTTTGACGTACATTCCACTGCTCTAAGCCAGACTTCTGCGGTGGCTCATCCCATACACAGCGATCGAACTTCTATTGTCCGTCGTCCACCATACCGTGTTTCTTCCAGCAAACAGGAGATCATCGACAAACACGTTGCTGATATGCTCGGGCAAAATATCATCCGCCCCTCCGCAAGCCCTCGGTCATCACAAGTCATTCTCATGCGAAAAAAAGACGGCTTGGTGCGATGCTGTGTTGACTACCGCGCATTGAACAAAGTAACCAGGAAAGACGTATATCCCTTGCCTCGCATTGTGATGCTTTAGATTGCCTACAAGGAGTGGAATATTTTTCAAGTCTTCACCTGCGTTCCGGTTATTGTCAAACTCTAATGCACAAGGATGACAAAGAAAAAGCTGTCTATGCCTCACCTGACGGACTTTATGAATTTAACGTCAAGCCTTTTGGCCTCTGCAATGTGCCAGCAACGTTTGAACAAATGATAGACACTGTATTGCAGGGCCTTAAGTGGAAAACTTGCTCATGTTACCTTGACGACATCACCATATTACCTTTAACATTCAAACAACACTTGCAGCGCCTAGATAAAGTTCTGACGTGTCTCACAGCTGCTGGTCTTCAGCTCAACATCAAAAAGCGCCACTTTGCAAGCAAAGTATTAAAGTATTACAGTACTCGGACATCTCGTCAGCAAGGATGGCATCCGGCCTGATCCCGACAAGATTACCGTCGTTCTTCACTTCCTGGTGCCCCAACACGCCAAAAAGCCCCGAAGCTTTCTTGGCCTTGCGTCGTACTTCCGGCGCTTTATACGAGACTTCGCCACCATTGCTGCACCACTGCACCAACTCCTTTCTTCGAGACGTCACACGTATGGTCGGACGAATGCCAAATGACTTTTGGCATCTTGAAACATGCCCTCATGTCTGAGCCAGTGCTTTCTCATTTTGATAACGCCGCACCCACTCTCCTCCACACTGATGCCAGCGGACACGGACTCGGTGCTGTGCTTTTGCAACGAACAGGGTGTTATGGCAAACATGTGATCGCATACGCTAGTCGCACCCTCACAGCAGCAGAGAAAAATTACACCATCACAGAGCAGGAGTGTCTCGCAATTGTCTGGGCCATGCAGAAGTATCGACCTTATCTTCACGGCCGCCACTTTACCGTCATCACTGATCACCACGCTTTGTGCTGGTTGTCGACGTTGAAGAAGCCTGTACGTCTAGGTCGCTGGATACTTCGTCTCCAAGAATATGAGTTCGACGTTAGCTACAAATTCGGCAAGAAACACAACAATGCCGATGCCCTTAGCCACTGTCCTTTACCATCCTCATCAGACACTCCTGGCCTGTCGCCTACTGTGAGTGAACCCATCAAAGCGTCACCGTCAGTTCATTCACTCACCGCTGTCGATTTTCTTTCTGCCTTTGGCATTGAGACGTTTGCATCCCACCACTGCAGCGACACTTACTGTCGCTCTATAATGCGGCGTCTTCAAGGCTCGTCACGTCCTCCCAACGGCCGTTCCTATCGACAGCTGCGGAACTTCAGGACTGAAAACTCAATCCTTTACCGCTTTGTTTTCCACCCCGAAGGACAGCGCGGGGTCCTGTTGCTTCTCGTTCCATAAGGGCGCAAATTTGGGAGGCGTTTCATGACGACCCCTAGGCTGGTCATCTCGGTTCTCAGAAAACCTATGAACGCATCCGCAGTTGTCTTGCCTGGCCTCGGCTTTCCACCTGCGTAGCGCGGTATGTTGCGTCATGCTCGTTCTGCCAACGCCGCACGCAACCCACTTCCTCCCCGGCCGGTTTCTTACAACCTCTCCCGTGCCCTGACGCTCTCTTCGAAGTCACCGGGATAGACCTCTACCGACAACTACCAATATCAGCAAGGGGCAAGCGCTGGATTGTCAAGGCAGTTGACCACTTGACAATGTATGCCGAAACAGCTGCATTTCTTTCAAAATCAGCCGAGGACATTGCCACATTTTTCCAGGAGGCAATCTTTTTGGGACATGGTGCGACATGCATCTACTTGAACACATTCTCCACGCATGTAATACAATTCATAAGAGGACTTCCAGCTACCATCCCCAGACTAACAGCCTCACAGAGTGCTTCCATTGAACTTTGACGGATATGATATCATGTATATCAACGCCTACCACACCAACTGGGATACCATCCTGCCATGAACGACTTTTGCGTACAATACCGCTACGCAGCGCACCACGGGCTATTCTCCATTCTTTATCATCTGAAGTCGTCGACCGACATCTCTGCTGAACGTCTCCTTTTTTAACATCCCTGTGAACTCGTCGTCTTTATCGAGTGAGCACTTAATCTCTCGCCTGGCCAATTGTCGCCGACGCGCCTGCCTCAATACAGAGGCAAGCCAACAAGAGCGAAATGCTCACTACGATGACGCCCACCGCGTAATTCACTTCAAAATTGGAGACCAAGTACTGCTGTGGACCCCAATGCCGGTTCCTGGCCTGTATGATAAGTTTCACTCAAGCTTCATCGGCCCCTACGCTATAGTCCGAGCAGACGTCTCCTGTTAACTACCGAGTAACCCCTGTTGTCATGCCTTTCGACGGCTGTTTTTGTGGTACGAAGGTTGTTTATGTGTCGCGCTTAAAACCATTCGTGCGACGTACATCGTGGTCATAAACAGCGGCCAGGTTGGCCGCTTCGGCACGAGGGAGAAATCAGTGTAAGCACAATATTCACAGTATTTGACCTTCATCTTCTTCATCTGTATATAATCATCATCACGAAGAACGTCGTCTTCGTTCGAAGCATTGATCAGGCGATTCAGCCTAATAAACATGGGCGCGACCCCAACGCTGCTACTGTCTTGCAATGTTAACCAATAGTTATTTTCACAGGTGCTTACTAAGGGGGGGGGGGGATAAGTGTGAGGGGCCCCCTCTTTTCACACGGTAAGGCCTACACTAGCACAGGGTGTCACTCAAGTCACTGAGCACTTCATTCGCCGGGACTCTCATCAGTTCAAACTCTGTGTCATTGGAACAAACTTCCATTCCTCCTGAAATTTGAACATATTCCAGGACTGGAATTTGTACTACCTCCCGTATGAGTAACAAGTCAAAGGCGTCTTACCTTGCATGTGTCGAGAAGCTTAGTTTCCAGGCGAGCGAGGCGGTGGGTGAATTCCTGCGTCAGTCGTGATGTGTCCTGATTGTCCTTTATCCGCTGCTGCTCGGATTTCTGCAATGCACTGCGTATTGAACAGTTCTGGTGGTTTAGATGGCACACTGCAACTCCCGTGGAGTGACACAAGTGCAGAAAAAGAAAATTCACAATAAAGCTGTTGCACTATCCTCATAAGTGTGAGTAGGATTCACCTTCAGGGGAGGGGTGAAGGTTCATCACAGCCCCCCACCCCCTACCATGCAATCACAGTATGGTGCTCACTTTGCGACCCCCCTCTCGCCTTTTCCCTTCCTTTGATGTTAATGTGCAGGGCTGGCTTTGTGCTAGCTGCTGCCACGTAGTACTTGCAAACTTCTTAGTCTCATCTGCCCACCTAACTTTTCAAGTCCCCGTCGTGCATTTGTTTTGTCTTTGAATCCAGCGGTCAGTTACCCTCAATGACTAGCAGTTATCTTGCCTAGCACTACATATTTTAGCATATATTTTAAAAGCACTATGGCTTGTCCCCCTTTCTTCTCTTGTGTCTGCGTAACCGTGCGCTGTGTTAAAATATGTTCAAGTACCGTCACCAACTAGCCCAGCTTTCAGTCCTTCTACCCACTACATGCCTTGCCCTGGCCCTTTCTTCTTCAATGATTCGACTAAACTGTCCTAAACAACAGTTTGTTCCACGACCGACTCTGCTCTTTTCCTGCTTTTAAGGTTACACCTATAATTTTTCTTTTCCTAGCAGACTGTGTCATCAATTTAGATTGAACCCCCTTTGTAAGCCTACAGCTTTCCAATATTTAGGTAAGTACCACTAAAATACAGATACCTTTCTCTTGGGAGACATTGGTAAACTACCATTCATGTTTTACAAAGGTTGGCAAAAGGTGCTCAACCCCATTTTTATTCTTCGAGTTGCTACAGTCTCATGGCTCAGCTCCACTGTTGCAACCTGTTTTAAGGGAAGATGCGGGTAAAAAAAATGCGAGTTTTTCAAAATTACCGATTTTTTTACTTTTGCCTGTTTTGATAAGATTAGTACCTCTACTGTTATAAAATAATATAAAGGTCGAGACTTAACTGGAAATGCTTTAAAATTGCATCTAAAGAACACAAGGTGCCTGTTAAAAGGTCGAAAGTGTGCAGTCTTCGAGCACCTTGCCACCGATAATGCGTCACCGCTCGCCATTGTTGATCGCATTAGCCGAAGAGTCGAGCCTCACTCTTCAAGCAACAACAGTTTCTCTTGCTGATGCGGTACAAGAAATAATAAAAAGAAGCACGCTTCTGCGCGTTTCTCGAGCGCCGCGACTGGCTTATCACGTGGTACGGATTGAGGACCGCTATTGGCCGCTGCGCGCCTGTATGTGCTGTGAAGCCTATTTGCAGGGTCCATGTCTTGTCGAGCAGCGCAGCTGAACAATGCTTTTCTCATGTAATTATCTCCGTTATGAATGAAAAAAGCATTGCTCGCAAGTGAAAGCCGTTGTGCGGCGCGCTCTGTAGGAATAGGCTAGGAGCAGCTGGTCCGATTTGCGGCAGTTGTTGGCTTGCGAAACCTAATGCATCAAAAGTCATTCACACCCGTCAGCGGGAAAGTTCGTGATGCGGCAATGGATGATGTCAGTGCCAACCTTTAGAGGTCGAAAGAGCTCGCGGTGAGAGAACTTAGCAGGGACGACATCGCCATTATGTACGACGGTGTGTGGCACAAAATGGCTGCAAAATGGCATGACAGAGGACTTAGTTTGAATTTCGCGGTCCTGTCGAACTTCTTCCTAGCTTGCAGTTGGCACAAGGCTCTGCCAGATGGAGCGGAAGTTTGGCAAGCGTTTCATCGCCCTGTCTGTGAGCGAAATGTCTGTGAGGAGTCGACTTGAAAAAGCCGAGAGGGACAGACTCATGGGGCTGGCGTATTTTAGTCACAGTGGCCACTACAAGAAAGGTTGTTCTTTTTGGTGTACAAATTTTGTCAGATGTAATGATATCTTTCATAAATAAAAACTCAATTTCAACTTAAAAACTCGTTTTTCTCAAAACACAAATTTTACTTTTTTTTTTCAGTGTGCCCCTCCTTTTTCGGGCACTTCTAGTGCTCGAATCTGCATAAAATTTTGCCCACAATTTTTTTCCAAAGTATGGCGAATGCAATTATCTAGTTTAAATTTCAATATTTTATTGTATAATAAAAATTTTTTATGTAAACCTTTACTAGGGTAGGTGAAATATGGACTTTTTACGTCTATTATCCTCCACACCTCTTTTATATTTTGTATGTGCTTCCTAATAAGTTTTTTGCATTCTACACTTTATTTCAAACATCATGAACTAGGAATAGTAAAAAATTACGGAAGTTCAGGGATGAAAAGAGGGGGGGGGGGGGGAGGGTTAAGGTATTCACTTTGTCATTTTGCAGAGCTATAAGTAAGCAACTTGCAAGAAAACTAGTTGCATATTTGAAATCAGCATAAAAAGTTCCATAAACAGCTCAAGTTTCATTGCTCTAGGATGAATATTAAATAAAGTGTCTTCAAGTAGCACCTCCCCTAGGGTAGACAGATTCCTCCAACACTTTTAGTGCCTTTCTATCTGTCACATATGGGCAATGCATGTAATCCAGAATTGTGTTTTATTGGGCTCATCCTGTCTGTTACTTCTTCGTTCGTCTCTTGTGGTTTGGACTGTTTTTACCTTTTACCATACATGTATTGCCTACATGTAAATACATGTAGGCAATACATGTATGTGCACGTGTGTGTGCGTGCGTCCCTGTGTCTGTCGCAATCTTGCGCTTTTTACCTCAGATCATGCATTACCAAGAGGCCCAGTTGTTCACCCCAACATACCTGCAAAAGTGCATGCCTACATTTCCCGTTTCCTGACTACATTTTTATCTTGCTAGACTGGCCTTTAAAGAGCCCCTTTAGAATTTTGAACGCCATGCCATGTTCGACAGACTTGACATGGCAGATGACAATGCATACCTCTGTAGCGCAGCGTTGCTGTCTGCCATTTCAGCCATCTCCTTGCTGAGCAAAAACACTTTGCGCTCTCGGGCATCCAGGACACTTTGCAACTTGTTCACTCGCTGAAATACAGAAAAGAGCACGCTACTGCAGCAACTAGGGAGAAAAAGACAAGGCATAATCGTTGGAAAGGGCAGAGAATATGGCTCGGATTACTGAGCTGTCAAGCATGCAGTGGCAAGTTCTCCTCGAATGGCCCCAGCCAAGTCCTTGCCATAAAAACACACTTGACAAGAGAGGCCAGATGTGCGAAAAGACAATACAGGTGGATATCTTAGTATAAAATTAGTCAAGTGCATAAATGGTACACCTACACTAAAATAACTCGCAGGCAAGTTGGTGGTTCGTTCGGTAGTTGCTAGTTCACTGCCTTAGCTCATCGTTCAGTCAACTAATTGACAGTTCAAAACAGATGGGAATACTGCCTTGATATCAAGATCCCACACAAATGCACTGTGATGTCGTAGACTTTGAGAATCTCTGCTACAGCCCGCAGAATATTTAATCAATTAAAAACAAGGCAAACTGTGTGCTATTAAAACAAAAGCCATAATATAGCAAGTTACAGAACATTTTATTGAGTCAATGGGACCGACATATGAAAACATGCTTTAAAATGCACGCTGTCACAATGACATATTGCGTTCGAATTCTCACACAGAATTAAAAAATGAAACTACAACTCATCTTCAATTCTAGTAATGAGCGTATGAAGGAAATATTGATCACAACCATGTTGTGAAAGCAATATAAACTCCTTAATCTCAACTGATTAAGTAAGTGGTTTATTGTGATGTCCCCTTAAAAGCCAACATTACAAAAGTGCATATATACAGGAGCCGAATGTATCAAATGAGGCGTGAAAACTTGCAAATGCCACCCTATAAGCTCACATAAAAGAATGAAAACCGCAACAAAGTACTTTATCAGTAATGCACTCATTTTACATATGCTTATAGGTCTACACATGCGTGTGTATGTGCTGTGATGTATTTGGTACGAACAGACTTGCTCAAAAGCAAGCTTTACCCGATACTTTTCTGACCCGCCATGAAGGTCTAGTGGCTAAGTACTCGGCTGCATTTTCAATGGAGGTGAAAATGCTGTATGCCCGTGTGCTCAGATTTGGGCGCGCATTAAAGCACCCCAGGTGGTTGAAATTTCCGGAGCCCTCCATTACGGCTTCTCCCATAATCATATGGTGGTTTTAGGACTTTAAACCCCACATACTAATCAATCGATCGATACTTTTCTGTAAAAATGTATAAGGTTTCAGAATATGAATAAGACTGTCAGTAAAAGCTTGCAAGAACAGGGATTCTTGAAATTGAAAAGAATTAAAGGTAATAATCACCGCTCACTGAAAGTAGCACAACTTATTCAAAGTGGGCTCCTAGACAAGGCCTCCAAGATCAGGAGGCACTTGTGACTTTTTGTAGTACACGGAAAACTTGATATTATGCAAAATATGAATGCACATATTTATGAAGGAATCACCAAGAAGGAATCAAGTTTTAAGTGACCATAGTGCTGCTGCAATAACAATCGTAAGTCGAACACTTTGAACTGCAAAGCTTCAGCCTGCCTACTACATAAACACTCAATCCTCATTATAACAATGTCACACCTGCCCCGTAACTACTTCGTTATCACCAAAAATTCATCACGAACACATAGTTGTAGCCTTACATCAAGAACAGTGCTATTTTTATTTACTTCATTAAAACTGATAGTTAGTTATATTCAGGTTCGTTAAATCGAGGTTTGAGTGTACTGACAACCCAAAGAAAATTCCAGTGTGGTCAATAGAAAAAAAATTACAAATACAATTTATGGTAGGTGGCCATGGTCTATAGACTTCTGCTTTCAGCAGTACATGCAACATGGTTAGGTTGCCTCACATTCTACATGATAATAGCACAGCACTCAACGTCCCGGTACTACAAGTCGATATTGCCAGGAGCATATTTCCAAGAGCATAACAGCAGTAAGTTCAATTAAGTTCACTGGAAGCAATCACTGGCCAAGAGTAAGCAAAGAAAATCTTTTGTGTGGCAATATATTGATTAATGGCTTCCACCAATATGTAAAACTAAGGTACGTTGGCTATCCTTTACTTGCTGAAGTACTCATTAATACATGGTAGGCGATAATATGAACGAAAAAAATAAATAAAATATATTCACACACCGCTCTAAGGCCTTCCACTTCAGACATATCTTCTAGACTTTCTGTAGTAGCCCCACCTGCAAACAGCGTAAGAAACAAAGAACGGCACTGTTACAGCTTAAACCCGAGCGTGATAGTAAAAAACGCGTCCTGCTAGTTCACGATAAGCTTAAAATCGATGGAGAAGTGTACATCTGGGACAACGAAAGGAATCGTAGAGTTCTGCTGCCCTCACAGCCTGCCTCATCAGCACAGAAAAGCCAGCGTTCACCAGAAACTGCAGCAGCGGCACAAAATGCGTCAAACAGCACCACGGCAGATTGACGGGAATTAAGGAGCGCCGACAAAGAACTAAGAATATTAAACCTCAACGCTCAAAGCCTTGTCAACAAAACTGATAAACTTGAATATTTGCTTTTAGAACATAACCCACACATAACAGTTATAACAGAAACATGGTTGCATAATGACATCCCCGATTCTATTGTAGTTCCTGCATCCTATCAAATCATACGCCGCGACCGCCCTTCTCGTGGGGGCGGTGTAGCTATTGTCTTAAAAAATTCCATTCCGCATGTTATCTTACCGGAGATACCAGACCACGAGAGCCTATTTTTGAATGTAAACTGTTGGGGTCATAAATTCACAATATGTGCGGTGTATAGGCCTCCAAATGCTCCGTCCAGCTATTTGCAAGTACTTCACGATGAATTATGTATGTATAAAGACAACCGGCTCATTCTATCCGGTGACTTTAATCTTCCCCAAATTAATTGGCTTAACACGAAATCAGTGTTTGATGCTGTTACTAACCCTCTTCTTGATGTTATGCTCATGTGTGACTTAGTTCAGACAGTTCTCGAGTACACAAGAGTTGCCGGAAATGCCCGTTCAATATTAGACCTTGTTTTTGTTAATTCAAGCACACCTGAATATAGTGTCTCTATCAATAGTGGTATCTCTGACCACATGAGTGTCTTGTTGTCTTTTTGTTTAGGGGGCGTTAAGAAACACCGAAAACAAGTCAATAAGGTAGTGAAAAATTATTCTAATGCCGATGATCAATCAATCTCAGACACACTTTGGAATCTTTGTGACAGCCTGCTTAGTTCCGTTGAAACATTGTGGAATACCCTGAAGTCTACCGTTCACTTTTGCATTGACAGATATATTCCTACCAGGAGTGTCCGTACTAACCAAAAAAACCCATGGATATCAAGAGAAATCATTCACCTTCATCGCAGGCTTAAGCGTGCCAAACGGCGCCACTCCCCTCCCAGCAAGTTAACCGCATTGAAAACTCTTCTTGCCTCCAAGCTTTCTGATGCAAAGGCTAAATATTTCTCGCAAACCCTTCCAAGTTTTATAAAAAGCTGTCCAGAAAAGTTCTGGCGTTACTTAGGTGATCGTCCTAAAGACGTCCAACAGATATCAATTAGCGGTTCTGTTACCGGTGACTCGGTTGCTATCGCTAACCATTTTAACCAATATTTTCACTCCGTTTTCTCTCCAATCCAAGATAGTACACCGTACAACATGCCTCTCCCAAATCTGTCCTCAGAATTTATAATCATTGAGGGTGTTATTAACATGTTACTCAACCTAAAAATTAGATCTTCCGTTGGCCCCGACAACATACCCAATGCCTTCTTGCACCGATACGCTGAGCCGCTAGGGCATATTCTTACTCACCTTTTTAGGTTATCATTTGACTGTACCGAAATTCCTGACGACTGGCGCATGGCCTGTGTCGTACCAATCTTCAAAAAAGGGGACCGCCTCTTTGCAAACAATTACCGCCCTATCTCCCTGACTTCTAGCATCTGTAAACTCTTCGAACATGTAGTATCAGATTTTATTGTCTCGTTTTTAGATGCCAACAATATTCTAACGCCTTGTCAGCACGGGTTCAGAAGACGCTTATCTACGCTTACCCAGTTAGTAACCACTATTCATGAACTTGCGTCTTCACTCGATAAGGCTGAACAAATCGACGTCATTTTTTTAGATTTCAGCAAAGCATTCGACCACGTTCCTCACAGTAAACTAATCCTAAAGCTTCAAAAAATTGGCTTACCAATAACACTCATAAAATGGATCCAGTGCTATCTGTCTAACCGCAAGCAGTTTGTTAAAATCAGTAGCTGTTTTTCCGATACTCTCCCTGTAACTTCTGGTGTTCCTCAGGGCAGCGTGCTGGGACCCGTACTCTTTTTAATTTATATCAATGATATGTCTGACGTTATCGACGCATCGTCGATTGGTTTAAAGTTGTTTGCGGACGACTGTGTACTCTTTAAACGAATTTCATCCTCAAGTGACCAAAGTAACCTGCAATGTAACCTTGATGCTGTCTCTGAATGGTGTGAAAAATGGTCCATGGAACTGAACTGTGACAAATCTGTATTGCTCCAGGTAACTAACAAAAAAAATGCATTCACGTCCTCCTACAGGCTCAATAACCACACGCTGAAACAAGTAGACGAATATAAATATTTAGGAGTTACTATAACAAGCCAACTAACTTGGTCCAGTCACATTAACAAAATTTGCACATCGGCCTCCAGAAAACTCGGATTCCTCAGACACAAACTAAAAGCCGCTCCTCCACGTGTTAAATTGCTAGCTTATAATTCCATTGTTAGGCCGCAACTCGAGTACGCAAGCGCAGCATGGGACCCATTCCTTAAAAAAGACATTCACAAATTAGAAATGGTGCAAAGGAAGGCAGTCCGGTTCATCTTTAACAGCTATCATAGCCGAGCTTCTCCATCGCTTCTCATGGAAAACAACAATATAATGACCCTGGAACACAGGAGGCAGGTTGCGCGTCTAAGATTTCTGTTTTTGCTTAATTCCCAACAATTCAATATTAATCCAGGACTTTATATTCAGCCCCGCTTATCTCGTTCAACTCGAAGCACCCATGAGCACAATCTAACTCTAATTTTTGCACGCACTAATCTTTTTAAGCACTCCTTCCTTCCCCGCACAATCGAGCAGTGGAATAGATTGCCGGTTGATGTGTTTTCGGCGCGTGATGTGTCGGATTTTGAAAAGCGTGTACTTTCTGCAATATTTTAAACGTTTACTGTACCGCTATGTTTTTTTGTGTACTGCTATCTTTTTTTCTTTTTTTATTTCTTCACACTTGTTGGACTGTTTTCAGAATTGTGCTTTCTAATCCCTGCCCACCTGCTTGGTCTTCGGACTGCAGTATGTCTTAAATAAATAATAATAAATATAATAATTGCTGGGATTTTATGTGGTAAAACTATCGAGGCAATAACTAGCGGGGGAGTCTAGAGGCTTCTGACACACCCCAGAAGTTTTCCATGCTTTAGCTTTTAAGGAGATACTAAAGTATTTATATGCCTTCAGATGGACTCCCAGTTGAAAATTTAGCCATTCTGCACATGAACACCCCCCCGAAAAAAAGTTCCTGGGTAACGCTTTGAGAACTGCGATACGGCTGTCAGGCACGAAAAAGTGGGGCACTCTATACTATCTTCAATTCTCTGGGGTTCTTCAAGGTGCACCGCAAACATAGTACACAGATATAGTTGCATTTTGCCTGTATTAAAATTTAAAAAAAAAAAACTGGCTGGGAATCGTCCTCAAACTTAGCAGTATGACACGTATACCCAGTGATGGAAGTAACATTTCGCTTTTTTGGAGTAGATTTTGGAGCAGGAAAAATGGTGCTTTTGAGCAGGCTTAAGTGTCTTCAGAGCAGAAAGAAATGCTATAGCTTAGGGCTGCTATTGGTGTTTTCGGAGCAGATGCACGTTTCTAACGACCCTTGAAGTCTAAAACATCACTTACGTATCTAATATATATTTATATTTATTACTAAACACTCCGTATTCCAGTATGCAGCTAGTATAACGAACCGTATAGTAGTATCATTGACGTAAATATTTGGAGGGGGGAGGGTCAGGGAGTCCAAACTTTTCTTGTGTTCAGGCAGCGAATGGCAGCTCTTGAGATTTAGCTTTAGCATGTGATGTAATTGAGTTAACAGTTAAGTATAATGCAACAAACTTTTTGAATGCTTTTTATCTGTTGCTGCATATCTATGCTAAATTCCCCTCAGCTGTGTGAACTATGGAAAACGCAAAAAGGTAAAAAAAAAAAGAAACTGAATAGGACAATGCAATTATTCGAGCTCGGGCCTCATGCTTGTTTTTGTACATTCTATTTGAAAGCATGATTTAATTTCTATACGAATAAAAATGCAACCCATATTAAAAATATGAATTGCACACAATGACCTAATATGTGTTACCCCTTGAGATTTTTCTCAATTAACGCTTCTGAGTAGCATACTAGAATGTTAGTGTACACAGCTTTCTTTTGGTTTCGCTTAGGCTCACGGTATGGTCCCATGGTTTAACTTCATTCTTTTTTAGTTTTCCAACATCCTTTCAGAGCAGGTTTGGAGCAGTTACTAGCAAATATTGCACTTTGGAGCAGCATGGAGCAGCATTTCTCTTTTGGAGCAGTTTGGAGCAATTGGAGTAGCACTTCCATCACTGCGTATACCTGCTAGGCTACCACAGCAAGTGTCAGCACAAGTTCAGCAAACTTACATACTAGGTCTATTATATTGTAGGCTTATGCCACAGGAGCGAAAGAAAGACACGCCTGAACGATAACCGATGCCAGCCAGGAACGCGAGCCGTGGCTTCACGTGCCACGGCCTAGCGCCTTCTTTATTTTCTTCTGGCGCCATCGCGCGCTCTCCGGTTTGCGCGCCACCCGAACGAGGGCGCTACAGGGCCCCCCGTGTAGACTGGAAGTCGGAATGTGACATGCGGTTTGTGGTGTTCCAACGGAAGATCAGTCGTAGATGAGAGGCTTTCTAGGGTGGTCTCCAGGTACGCCGGCTTGAGTCGGTCCAAGCTGACTGTCTCTTCACGGCCGTTCTGAAGTAGAGTGGCAGTTTTGGGGGTGCGGTGAAGTACGCGGAATGGTCCGTCGTAGGCTGGTGTCAAAGGTGGTCTGACCGCGTCGTGGCGCACGAAAACATGTGTTGCAGTAGCCAGATCAGGGTGGACGAATATGGTCTTGTGTTCGGAAGGTCTGGGTGGAGTGGGTTGGAGGTCTTGAACGCAGTCGAGGAGGCGTTGTAGGAATTGCTGTGGCTGGTCTGGTAGCTTCGTTGACGTGAAGAAGTCTCCCGGAAGCCGTAGAGAAGTGCCATACACCAGCTCTGCTGTTGAGCACTGCAGGTCTGCCCGGATGACAGCTCGTAAACCTAAGAGCACCAGTGGCAAGGCATCAACCCAGGTGGCTCTATTGAGGCGGGTAGTCAAGGCGGTCTTCAGTTGTCGGTGAAGGCGTTCCACCATGCCGTTGGCGCAGGGATGATAAGCCGTGGTACGGCAATGTCTGGCTCCGAGGATGCGATTAAGGCAAGTAAACAGCGAGGACTCAAACTGACGTCCACGGTCTGTTGTCACGGTGCCAGGACAGCCAAAACGGGATACCCACGTAGATATGAAAACGCGGGCAACTGTCTCGGCTGTGATATCTTGAATTGGAACAGCCTCTGGCCAGCGTGTGAAGCGATCGACCATGGTCAATATATAACGGTACCCCTGAGACACTGGTAGAGGGCCCACAATGTCTAGATGAACATGGTCGAAACGACGGCCGGGTGGAAGGAAAGGTTAGGGCGGCGTCTTAGTATGACGGGAAACCTTTGTCATCTGGCAGGGCAGGCACATGCGCGTCCAAGCGCGCACATCACCGTTGATTCCGGGCCAGACATAGCGCTGGGTGAAAAGACGCTGAGTAGCCCGAATGCCAGGGTGACAGATGTCGTGTAAGGAGTGGAAAATGGTGCGTCGTAATGAAGCGGGAACGAAAGGGCGGGGAAGGTCAGCTGAGACATCGCACCACAAGCGCTCAGATGATAATGGATGAGGCACCAGGCGTAGTCGGAGAGAACGGGTGTTCTCCCGAAAAGCGGCAAGCTCTCTATCATCCTGCTGTGCCGAGGAGAATGAGGCCCAGTCGATGGTTGGCGGTGGAGAGACAACCGCGGCTATACGAGAAAGGGCATCTGCGGCGGTGTTGTCAGCTCCTTTCACGTGGCGGATGTCAGTCGTGAACTCCGATATATAAGCCAGATGGCGGAGTTCACGGGGCACGTATTTGGATGAGTTAGTGCGGAAAACATACGCCAGTGGCTTATGGTCAGTCAGCACGTAAAACGAGCATCCTTCCAGGAAATGCTGAAAGTGCTGTATTGCAGCGTAGATGGCTAGTAATTCCCGGCCAAAGACGCTGTAGCTGGTCTCAGCAGGAAGTAGCTTCCGAGAGTAAAACGACAAGGGTCTCCACTCGGAGTTAATGCACTGCTGTAAGACGGCTCCGACAGCCACGCTGGATGCGTCCACGATCAACCGAGTAGGGGCGTTGCTGCGTGGATGAATGAGAAGCACGGCGTTAGCGACCGCTTGCTTAGCAGCAGCAAAGGCGGCCTGGGCCTCTGACGACCAAGGAATGGCGGAGGACGGGCCGGCGCTCGACCGAAGGAGGTCGGTGAGCGGTCGTAGCAGTTCGGCACAGTGTGGTATGAAGCGCCTGGAAAAATTCACAAGCCCCAGGAATTGGCGTAATTGGCGCAGTGTTGTAGGCTGAGGATAATCCTGAATTGCTTTAACGTGGGACCGGAGAGGGCGTATTCCTTTGGATGATATGCGATGGCCCAAGAACTCGAGCTCAGATGCGCCGAAAGTACACTTAGAGGCGTTCACAACGAGGCCGTACTGCTGAAGACGTTGGAACAGAGCGCGTAGATGGTGCTCATGATCTTCAGGTGTGCGGCTGGCGATGAGGACATCGTCAAGGTACGCAAACACAGTAGGAAGACCCCGTGTGACCTCAGAAATGAACCGCTGGAAAGTTTGAGCCGAATTGCGGAGTCCAAAAGGCATCCGCACGTATTCAAACAACCCAAAGGGCGTCGTGATGGCGGTCTTAGGTATGTCGGCGGGCTCGACAGGAATCTGGTGGTACGCCTTAACAAGGTCCACTTTGCTGAAAATTATGCAGCCGTCGAGGCGCGATGTAAAATCCTGGATGTGAGGTAGAGGATAGCTGTCGTGGACAGTCTTGGCGTTCAACGCTCGATAGTCCCCACAAGGACGCCAGTCACCAGGATCACGCTTTGGCACCAAATGCAGCGGGGAAGCCCAAGCGCTTGACGACGGGCGAATAATGCCGAGCTGCAGCATGTGGTCAAACTCCCGTTTAGCAATAGCTAGGCGGTCTCCGCACAGGCGGCGCGGTCGAGCGGCTGCCGGTGGACCCCGGGTGACGATGTGGTGTGTCACCGTATGTTTAGGCGGCTGAGTGAGGTTGCACGGTTTAGTTAACTCCGGGAAACTCGCCAAGATTTTTTTGAACGGTGAGGAAGGTATCAGCATGCGGATGGCCATTGGAGCGATGTCGGACAGGACTCCCGAGATGGATAGACGAGTCTTACCATCTATGAGGCGGCGCCGCCGCACGCTGACGTCCAAATCGAAGTATGAGAGGAAGTCCGAGCCGATGATCGGTTGAACCACGTCTGCGATGACGAAAACCCACCGGAAAATGCAGCGAAGGCCGAAGTCGAGGGTGAGAGATCGGAGCCCATACGTTGCTATAGACGAGGCGTTGGCAGCACGAAGCACTTGCCCCTGTGACTTTGAACGATCAGCCTTAGTCGGGGGCACAACGCTAATTTCCGCGCCCGTATCTATAAGGAACCTGGCGCCCGATAGCTGGTCCGTGACCATGAAAAGGCGGCTGGAACGAGAAGGGAGATCACACGCCGCCGTCAGTGATCCCGGCAGGCGTTTCCCTGCCACGAACATGGGGGTGTACACTTCGTGGCTCGGTGTCGGAAACGCCGATGGTACCAGCAGAGGGGTGGAGGGCTGGGACTCCGAGCATCTCGTGTGCGTGGAAGAGCTCGACGACCGGAACGAGGCGAACGAGTCTCCTGCAGGGGGCTCCGGAGTGCGGCAATGGAGGCGGCGAGTTCGTCGATGCGGGCCTCAAGGCGCGAAATCGCTGTGTCTGCTGGTGGTAAGACAGCGTTGACAGATGGGGAGGTCGCTTCATGAACCTGATCGGCGAGCTCCGCCAGGCGGTCGAGATTGACGTCGCCGGCCGCCGCGAGGACGAGGCGGATTGGCTGAGAAAGGCGTTGGAGGAAGAGCTCGCGAAGCAACGTTGAGTGGGCAGAGACGTCGTGTTTCCCAAGAAGCTGTCGCATTCGGCGCAGTAGTTGGGAGGGGCGCCTGTCGCCAAGGTCCCCCTCTGCAAGGAGCTGCTGTAGGCGGACGCGTTCCGAAGGCATAAATCGTTCCAGCACCTTGGTTTTAAGGTGCTGATATGGCGTAGTGTCCGGGGGGTTGGAGAGGACGTCGGAGAGCTCGCTGGCAACGTCAGGAGGAAGGACGGAGGCTACGTGGTAGTAGCGTGTCGTTTCCGAGGCGATGCGGTACAGGGAGAATTGCGCCTCGACCTGATGAAACCAAACTTGCGGGTCCTGTGGCCAGAAAGATGGGAGACGCAGTTGCACGGCCGAGACGTCCTGCGGACGTGAGGCTTGTTCGGTTGAGGGTGCATTCGAGTCAGTCATTGTCTTCGTCCGAGGTCACCACTTGTAGGCTTATGCCACAGGAGCGAAAGAAAGACACGCCTGAACGATAACCGATGCCAGCCAGGAACGCGAGCCGTGGCTTCATGTGCCACGGCCTAGCGCCTTCTTTATTTTCTTCTGGCGCCATCGCGCGCTCTCCGGTTTGCGCGCCGCCCGAACGAGGGCGCTACAATATAATTAGTTTCAAGCAATGTTTTTAAACAATACATGCATTTGCCAAAACAAGCAATACCATATAAACAATACAAACAAAACAATGCAAGCATTTGACAGCAACACGTCAAAGCTAGATAATCAGGTGTGAGTAGTTAGATCATGCCCTCGACTGATAGTGAAGCAGTGGTGTACTTTCATGCACAGCAGTACAAACAGGCACCACCAATTCATCGAGGCCAATGTTAATCCACATCCTGCCAAGGGAAGCAAAGGTGCACATTTGTTGCTTACTTATGTGCTGCTTACATGTGCTTTTCCAGTGGTAAAGAGCAACCATGATATACAAATAAAAGCCATCACCAGTGCATACACTTAAAACAACACTAATGATAGCAAGCAATACTTTTCTGCCACATTCTAGCTCCTTGATTTTTCCCACAACCTAATGATATGACAACTTCACCTGAAATGGTCTGCCTACATTATTTTTCGTATGGCACACACTTACTACACTTTTTTTTTTTTCATTCATTTTTACTCCGTAGTTTTTCTGCCTTTATAGAGAGTGTCAGAAGACATTGTTAAGTGAAGGAATGTGTGTTAAGCTGTGCATCAGGATATTTCATAGAATATTTTTCATAACTATCATCATCATACTGATTATCAGCCTATTTTATGCCCACTGCTCAACAAAGTTTCTCTCAATTTACCATACCCTGTGGAAGTTGGTACCATTTTACGCCTGCAAACTTCCTTAATTTCGTCCCTCCATACAATATTCTGGCTTCCTTGACTGCATTTCCAATTCCTTAGTAACCATTTCATTGTTTTAACTAATCACTCACTGTCTGTCCTGCGCACTATATTGCTAGGTCAAATCCATTTCTTTTTCTTAATTGCAACTGGAATATTCGCTACCCCTATTTGTTCCCTGACACATTCTGCTGTCTTCCAGTCTATTAATGTATCACTCACTATTTTCCATCCCATTTTACCCTGTGTGGTCCTTAGGTTTTCTGTTTTTTTTTTTTAATTATCCTCCCAGTTTAAGCCCCATAAGTTACAACTGACAACATACAGTAGGTGTACACTTTTTCCTTTAGGGACAGAAGCGAATTGACTGTCATTATTTACAAGTGCCTGCTCAATAATGTTTGGTCGCAGTTCATGATTACATATGAAACAGCGCACGACGACAGGCACAAAAGGAACGATAGGGACACTATTGCACTCTCAACTAGTTTATTTCGCAAAAAAAAAAAAACATGGTTATTACACAACACGACCTTGTACCACATGCTACAATGACGTTTCTACAATGACGTTTCATAATTTCTTAGCCAAGCCAAGCATCGATAACTGAGCGATTGCCAAGTGTGCTTTTTAGAAAATATGCTGTAGCCTGAACGCCATTGTAGCATGTGGCACAAGGTCTTGTTGTATAATAACTATGTTTTTCTGTGAAATAAACTAGGCCAGAGTGCAGCGGTGTCCCCCCATCGTTCCTTTTGTGCCTGTCGTCGTGCGCTGCTTCATCTGTAATCACAAGTGCCTGCTGTTTGTGCTCCAGCCCATTGTTATTCTTCAATGAATTATCTTCTCACAGCTAGGCTCTGCTGTTTGCAATTAACCTGGGCATACATATTCTTGCACAAACTTCCAGTTACTTGTCACCAAAATCTCTTGAACTACCACCAGTCATCACTGGAATGCGGCATGTTTAATTAATCCCATTTATGTATGAGACAATAAAGGAAGTCTAATGCTACTTCACAGAAGCTGACATGGAAACCAGCCAAGTTCCCTCTGCAAGTATTGCTACAAGTCTAGCTTCCCAATCTCCCCTTACCTCTACATATCTTTCAGCATGCTCATTAGAAAGAAGAGAGACAGTGCTTAGAGAGCGTGACAAATCACTAACTTTTGCCGCAATTGATTTGCAGCGCACTTAATTCCAATAGAGAGGCCATACAACAGTTACAATGGTATGTATTGCAGGGCCCCTTCAGAGTGCATGCACAGCACTGAAAGCATATTGTAACATAAAAGTTAAAACCATGCCACCAGTCTTACCTAGAGGAAGCCCCAGCGGGTCCTCAGACGTCCCAGCTGCTTCAGCCGCTTCAAAGGGTTTCTCATCGTGACTGTCTGACTGTATGGTCCAAAGGTGCCTTGCTGGTGACACCGCACTGAATTGGTCAATGCTTGAGCCACCGTTAACGGACGAGATTATCTCGATATCTGACGAGGAGACTGTTTCCCCTTCTTCGTCACCGGATGGACTGCTAGACTTCCGCGAGTCTTCCGTCTCTTCCGTCGAAATCCTCACAAACGAAGCGGACGAGCTCGTCTCCGCGGAGTGTGCGCTCCCAGCCACTGACTGGGTTTCGCACTCTTCCTTCACAGCTACGGAAGCATCCGCTTTCACTGCTGTCGCATCACCAGCGTCGCCGTCCGCCCGGTCTCCCGACTTCTCTTTTTCTTCGGGAGGGTGGGCGACATCGCTAGACGCTTCAACAATCGCAGCTGCAACCGCGACATCGCCGCAGGCACCGTGCGTTTCAACCTTCTCTTCCTTTTTCTCAGCACCGCTTTCAGGAGCATCAATGGCCACCCACAAGTCCTGGGACGAAAAGCCATCCAGCCCTGAAACCGATTCACACAATTGTGTGGCTTCAGTCGAATGCTGTTGAGAGTCACACTGTTGCCCAACAAAGCTATCCGACAGATCGACCTTTGGCAAATCTGGCACTTTGGAATCGCCCTTTGGACTTAAAGACAAATCATCTTTCGATGATGGTTCGCTGGCAGCTGCTGATGTATTCGTTTCCGAAGTAGATGTCAAGTTGCCCTCTGTGGGTGCAGCGCTGATACCGACAGCAGGCGATACGGCAGGGTAGCCGGAGCTGGCTACATGTTCCGGCTCGCGAACAATAACACCACCACCCTCCTTCGGCTCTTTGTTGGTACTTTGCCAGTCCGAGAACGACTCTCTGCTCTGACTCAGTGGCGATGAGCTTTCGGGAAGCGACGACGACCCCAGAAGCGTTTCGGTTGACCCGTCGGACTCTGCAGACTGTTCCAAGGATGGGTATGTTGGCAGGTCGATGTTGAGCGGGCTTTCGCTCCCTCCACTAGAAACAGCCGCCACTGTCTCGGACGATGTGCTTGGAGATATTGCTGCAAGAAATGAACCGACACATGTTCTTTAACACAATGCACACAAACTGCACACATTTAGTATGTCTAACAAGTAATTAATACTTTAGTAAATTCAGTACACCACTGAGTAGACTTCTTTATGGAAAGATATCTGTGGAATTTATGGATATACAATTAGAAACAACGTACTGCAAACATCTTAATCTCATCTGCCCAACTAACTTCCTGTCTCGCCCTTGCATCCTTACCTGCTCTTAGCACACAGTTTGTTACACTAAATTACAAGCGATTATCTTGCCTTCTCACTTCGTTCCCGTTCTCCCTCTCAGTTTTGACTAAGGTGTCCATGGCACACCTGCACACTATACTAGTAGCCTACACGAACACTACACTAGTACATATTAGACGGCCTTTCCAACATCACAACTTTCAAGAGTGACCAATAATATTACAACGCAAATGTTAAAATATTTCTACGCACGCTACATATTATAACGTTATTTTTGCCTTTATTGTTAATAGGTGCAATTTTACGTAACATAATTTTTTGCAATAGCCAAGTTATATCACCTTTGTTTTGTACTTATATTTTTCATATCTTGTTGTACTATTACATTTTATTGCATAATGTGCTATCACTATCTAAGGTGTATCTGCTCTTGCCTCTTTTTGTTGTATATGATCTAATGTAATGTTAATATACATTCCCACACCTACATATTACAGTATTATCTTTTTTCTCTCTCTCTCTCTGAGTGTGTGTGTGTGCATGCGTGTGTGTGTGAGTGAGTGTGTGTTCGAGTGAGTGTGTGTGTGTGCACACATTGATGCTCCCTGTTCACACATGGCCATTGATGCTCCCTGTTCACATTTCTTCTCTTCGCTTTCACGTTTCAGTTCTAAACATTTCTTTTATTGCATAGACCTCTCCCCCCTCATCTTTAACACAGTTCCTCTAGAGGACTGTAAGGTAATTTTCAATATATAAATGATTCATTCACCTATGTCACCCGCTGACACAGATCTGGTTGGCTGCAACAGGACAGCTGAAGCATCTGCGAATGGCTTGGCCACAGCTGATGAGGTGGCTTCCAGGAAGGACTCCCAGCCCGACACCAGCTTCGACTCAGTGTCATCTCGCCGACTTTTGGGCCTAGGCTCGGGTCGAGACGGTGTTGGCTGTTTGGATGTCGGCTGCTTGGGCTTCGAGTGGTCATCGGCCAGACCAAATGACAGGAAGAAGGAGTCCGTGTCTGCAGAGGCATAGAATATGCAGTGTTTCAGTACTTACATTTTTACAAGCGAATACCATTATGAGTGTGCTCCAAAACTGGCCATGAATAGCTAAATAGACGGCTCAGTGAACAGGGCCTTATTAAGCCATCTTAAGCCTCATTCCAATTCTTACGCAGCCAGCCCAGTAAATATTGGTAATAAGAGTGCATAAACAGGCAAGAAACAACAGACAGAGTTACACAGTTTAAAGTGAGTGCTCATCTGTGTAACTCTGTCTCTCATTTCTTGTCAGCTTGCATGCTTTTATTAGCACTACGTTCAAGCACGAACTCCCCTAAATTTCAGTACTTTTAAACCTAATTTCAAGTAAATAGCTTCACAAAGACAGTGCCGATGACAAATTGGTATGAAAGACCTTTGATACTGTTAATAATGTTTTCATTGACAATCTATTATTTGTCCTTTTCGCGACATGACCTTATCTAGTACAGATGTAGGCTACTCCTGTTTCTTCTCCGACACAGTCCCCTACCTTCCTTTCTGAAAACATTTTGTCTATCACCCTTGCTTCCATCCCACACCGAGTGGTCTTTGGCTTCTTCTCAAGTGTCCTTGTAACTATTAAGGTTTTTGCCCCATATGTTAGAACTGGAAAAATACAATGGCTGTAAATTTTTCCTTCTAGACACCTCACACGGCCCAGCTATTCTCAATTTTTCTACTCTATTTTTAACCCAACTTTTGCTAAGCAGAATTTTTCTGGCTTTTTCACTACATGTCCTGCTCATCTATTTTGACTAAGATGTCTGTACTAGATGAGTTAGCGTGCACCTGGAAAACGTACCATTAGGAAGGCTGAAGCCAGATGCCTCATCGGGCTGGATGTCAAGTGCCCGGTCAATCCGCTTCTGGGCCGAGTTGAGGGCAGACTTGGCAAGGTTGGCTATACCCACCGTGTCGAACCAACTCATGGGAACACTGCAACAGTAGTGTCAACAACTTGGCATTACTTTATCCACCGAGTACGTGCAGAAATTTGGATTCTTCCACTGGTTCCTGCAAAGGCAGAATAACCACTTCCTGCAAAGCATGCTTCATACAGCAAAGAAGTATAGTTCGCCCATAGACTTGACACCACTAATGTTTTTGCGGGTCACTGGAGAAGTACCTGTGATGGGCAATGCTGGTAGCAGCATAGAGTTTCCTATAAATACACTAGAGGAAACTCTGGTGCTAGTGTCTATGGGAGCTACAATGCATGGCGCTTTAGTGAGCATGGGAATGATAGCTAGCACATGGATTTGCCTAATTTTCGTACTTTTGGCTCGGTTTCGTTTTGCCTAGCTTGAAGCTGCTTCGTCACGAAACAACAATTTGTTCAGCAGTTTCACTTCACCAGATTAACTTTTTAGGCTCACCAGTACAAACCAGGTCACGAATTTCAGAACGATTTGTTCTTTCATTCGAAACAAAACCAAAACACTGCAATAAATGAAGCCACAAGTGTGTTCACCGCCCGCAAGCACTACCCCATCATTCCCATAGTCCCTGAACGATTGCAGTGCCAGAGTCCCCTCTAATCAACTTTAAGAAAATCAATGGGTAGCAGCACCTGATGATGCAGAACCTAACCAGATGCACACAATATTGCAATCTCTAACAGGTTTTACTTAATTGCATACTGATGTAAAGGATCGCCAGTCAGGAAATCATTAACTTACAGTACTTACATTATATTGTTTTGATTGATGGTTGATATGTGGGGTTTAACGTTTTAAAACTACCATATGGTTATGAGAGATGCCGCAGTGGAGGGCTCGGGAAATTTCGACCACCTGGGGTTCTTTAACGTGCACCCAAATCTGAGCACATGGGCCTACAACATTTCCCCCTCCATCGAAAATCCAGCCGCCGCAGCCGGGATTCGATCCCGCAACCTGCGAGCCAGCAGCCGAGTACCTTAGTCACTAGACCACCGCGGCGGGACATTTTATTGTTTTGACATGAACATTGATGCAGTCGAATATCTTTGCAAAGGAAAGTCGGTCAAGAGTTTTTAGATGGGCTAGTTGACTCATGAACATCTGAATTTCTGGCAAAACAGCATAAACAATGGGACGAACAAGTGTTCTGTATGTTCTCCATCCCGTTGTCTGTGCCGTTCTGCCAGAAAGGGGGAAAAGAAGTCGCAAAATTGCTACCAGTATTACCCATGACATACATTTCTCCAGTAACCCGTAAAAACGTAAACACTAAGAAATGTGCAGAAAAAGTAAAATTCTCTAGTTTTCTAAGTAATGTTACATCTTGACTACCTAGTGTCTAACTGTCCAGAGCCACTAGAATTCACGAAGTTTGCTGCATATTGTAATCGTGTTGTGTTAGGATGAAAAAGAGCATTTTGAACAAGTCCATCTGGTTGCTGCACTCATTCAGCCTCCGCCAAACACACCATATTGTCCGATTTCCATCATGGCACAGATGACAACCCTACGTGCATGTAAACGTAATCCATAATCTATTTTAAGAGCAATACCTTCTCACCAAATAACACTTGCTAAGGTTCTTGGAAATGAAAACTTGATGATAACCAATGTATTGACCACAGTGAAAATAAGGTAACACCATAGGTATGTGTAGGGTTTCCCATAGGAGGGGGAAGATTAAGGGCCATCGCAGCGCCCCCCTCCATAAAAGACATTATATAAGGCTAACTCCCCCCCCCCCCCCCCATTGCGCACACCTATGGATACAACAACCTCGAGCCCGTGCACAATGCCGTATTCTTGAATTAGCAATAAAACAGTCAGACAATAGCAAAGCACACTCCGGTAACATTCTAGCGAAGTCCTTCCGAACCAGTAGTTACAAATCTCATACGGCGTGATGGGCTAGTGAGATTGGCAATTCTCCTTTGAAACATTCAATGAAACAGAAATAAAGAGGAAACGCGTCGATCACGCACGACGAAGGTTGTTTGCGTTTGCAATTCACGAACACTTTCCGCACTAATATGGAAACGCAATTCGTCGACAGTCGTGGCTAACTCGCATATCCCCACAAGACACGACCACCGCCAAAAATGAACGCAGCACTAAAGAAATCGGCGCATATTTTAGTAATCGTGTCGGTTTCACGTCGCAAGGAATCAAGAACAACGCGAAGCAGTCAACTTCCGCTGCCATGATCTCACAGACAGTGTGCTGGCCTGGTATTTTCCCGAGGCACAGCGACGTTTCCTAATGGCAAATTAAACTACTTGCATATAAGTACGTACGTGAGATCAGCACGTAGAGACAGCCAAATCGAAAACACCCATAATATAACGCTGTAAAACCATGTTTACGTAAGGCTGCACACGAAAATGCACACCATCGGTGACGAAACCTTGTTTAACGCACTTTACAGGGCATAGCAGCGATCGCGCTATTACCAGTGATGGAATAGCTTGCAGAGCACCTTTCTAGCGGCATCAGAGAACGTAAAATCAAGCGCAACAACATGAAAACAGCGGTCATAAGACATATAAACACGACTACCAACACAGCTGATGCGATTAGCCAAACTCGACGCGAAATCACCTTTGCGGTCAACACAGCACTGCTCAGAAACGATAGTGTTGGTCTTAAAAGGTGAAGGGATGCCCAAAGGCAGGAGAATCAACAAAACCACGGACCTACATTAGGGCACAAGTGTCGCCACGAAGTAAACTTCCCTGCGCTACACATACATCGGCCGTTCTACAGCAGAACCCTGGGAAGGGGGACGGGCTATTACAGCGTTGCCAGTCGCCTCTATGTCTTTATCGGACCATGATCGGAGGGGTCGCATGGCTCGCAGCCAGCATAGAGTCAACGCCTCCTAGATTTCTCGTGCCTGCCGGATGAGCGCGAAACGCCGGTCATCTATAGCAGCGCTGCCTACGTAGGAGTAAAAGTCTTTGTACTTGACCTTTGAGATCGGCAACTTTGGCGTTTGCTACTAACTTCAGAGGATGCCTTGCATTATTAAAAGGTTGCTTGTTGAATGACGGCGTCACTTACGTAGGGTTAATCATAATTACGTTTACGCCTGTTCAAAAAATTTTTACTTTATTTTTGTTGCATATAAGTTCTAAAAACGTAAAAACCTATTTGAAGACATTCCTAGTTGAGTAGCGCCACCACTGTAGTTTCGACGACCGCCGCTTCTCAAGTGACCATCGATAATCCGGCAGGCACAAGAACTCTAGGAGGCGTTGATAGAGTTTAAGAAACTCTATGGATCGCAGGACCACGACCACGGCCGCCGGACCACGACCATGGCCACGACCTACTGTCGTGCGTAGGACAACATAGAATGCTAAGCGGGGTGAGCAGCCATTCACAAACAACGTGGCAAGCGTTGTTTAGAAATCCCATCACGTCACAAAAGTTTAGGCGCTAAATTCAAAACTAAAACTGTGGCCTCGCTTTTCTATACCCGTTCATTATCCTGTGATGGCAAAATTAAGCACTGTTAAGCTCCGAAATATTAATTTATCTCTTTAATATAATCTAACGGTTCCCTTAAGTATATCATTAAAATGGACATGGGGCATAATAAGCCATAAATTAGCAAGTCAGAGAGAGAGAAAGACAGAGATTAATTAAAGAGGAAAAATCAAAAGGACGCCATTTTCTGCCACCAGTCGCAGGGGCATGGCTCAGCGCCTTTAGCGATGGACAGGAGAAGTAAAGATGTATGGATGAATAATTTTATTATGGTTCTTTTATTATTGTCCGTATGAGCATGAGATTCACATATGTACGTAAATCTGATTTTATCGTATGTTCATGTGGTCAATTCTCTGTATGTTGCTCTGGACTGTCCATCGGGTGCGCGACACGGCGTACAAATTAAGACCCCTTATATTGCTAGAAAGGCAAGCTCTGCGGCTGTGTCTCGGGCTACCTAGGTGTGTCGCGAATAGCGTGCTTTATTTGGAAGCTAGGATCATTCCACTTGATGCTAGATTTCGACAGCTTACTGTGCAAACATTTTTAAAACTTTACGATGCGCCCCTCTTCTGGTCACAGACAGTTTTCATCAAACATCCAGTTTCTTTCTTTCAGCGCCCGTGGTTTCGTTATCAAAGACCCCAAGTCATTTTCGTCGAGTCTCTGTTATCAAATCTTCACGTTTCCCTCCGGCATTTAACCCCCAAACCCAATGCTCGGTGCCAGTTGACTTAATTTTCGATGATATTTTTCTGAAAAATGCCAAGTTATTTTCAAAGCATGTTCTGGAGGGCCTCCTTCAAGACCATCTAAGTCATTTTCCTAAATACGTAGTAATTTCGACGGACGCAACGCAACATCTTCAGAAGGCTGGAGTAGGTATTTTTTCTCATCAGCTTAATTGGTCTTTTGCGCTCCGATTGCCTGACTTCACACCAATTTATCTCGCAGAATTCCTGGCTATTACATTGGCTCTTCGAAAACTAAATTATCAGCAATCAAAAGCTATTTTCTCACGCCATTTTCTCATCCATAGTCTATCAACGAAGCGAGAGTATCCAAAGCGTAAGCAAGTGGCATAATTTATTGTGAAGAAGCGAGTTCACAGAGACAGCAGAACAAGACGATAGGCGCAAACGGGCAGCCGTTTTAACGAGCTTTTGCAGTGATGCCGGGGCGTAGCCAGGAAGTGGCACACCGGGCACGTGCCCCCCCCCCCCCCCTCCCCGAAATTTTTTCAACCGTAGCATGGAGGGCGCAAAATGGCCATTTTCAGGGGGTGCCTCTCCCGAAATCAGGGTGGCGCCTCCCCCCCCTCCCGAAAAAATTTCCGACTACGCGGCTGCAATGATGTATTATCCTTCACGGTGCATGTTACCTTGTTTTTGTTCATTTCGTGATGCAGCCGCGAGGCGCACACTTCGGAATGCAGGACAGACATCGGTCGGTCTCACGAGCTGCTGTCTGCCTGACTTCCGGTCAGCTGCAATGGCGTCGTTTTTTATAGTTTCGGTATCAAAAACTCCGTTGTTGGCGAGTGTTTTTCTCGGGTAACTACTTGCCTTTCGAAGGTGAAATTTGGCAGGCAGCATTGTCTCCAGCTAGACCGCTTATAAATCGGCTTTTTGGAGCGTGCACAATTTCGTTGCACTTGGCCCTTAAATCTGCGCTTTCATCTGTGGCAACGAAGGGAAAGGAAACCGTTAAGAACAACAACGTCGCTTCTACAATCTGAAGAATTTCGGCACTTGCAATTCACATGGAACACCGCAAAATGCCTTTCCCGTCAATGTGAGGTGACCCTCACAAGCGTTCGCTGTAGAGTTCCTCTGTTAAATTTTTATCTCAACAAATCAGGATTTTCATTAACTAACCTATATGTGTAGTTTGCAATGAACCGGAAACAATAGATCACTTTCTTCTCACATGCCACCGCTTCGCCTCACTGCGCCGAATAATTCTTGAAAGACCGATTGGTATGCTCGGATTGCCAGTCAATACATCCACCCTATTATCGTTTGGAGCCAGTCAGTTGGGTGTGGGCCGCAGAGCTATTCTGTCAGCGCTACATAAATTCATTCAGGCAACCGGAAGGATACGCTGCTAGTGGTACTGCCAGATATATCCAATTCTTTCTCCCCCTTCCTCATTCTTGTTAATTTGTTTTATATATTCTGGTTTATCGCATTCTTCTGCAATTTTTCACGTTTTCAAAGGAACATTATTATTGTTCCTATCTAATTTCTCTTTATTTTTATTTTTAGCAAGCGTTGTAAAAAATGATTCATTATGAGGTACAGTGTGGCCGATCCCCCATGTGGGTATGAGCCAAGATCTCCTAGGAGACAAGACAAGACAAGACTTGCTATTATGCTCACGTAATCAATCGTTTATGCATCTGCTGGTCTGTCCGATATACCACTTTCCACAATGAAGTGAAATCCAGCACACAACGCACGTGCTGCATTCAAAAAAATTTGTCTCCATGCTTCTTTTCACATGTACCGTCTCTGTTGTCTTGTATGGTCTTGTGCTTCTACATAGGCTCACCAATTTTAGTCGGCGCTGAAAAAACTACGTATGTGTCACATTGTCCTGCGATCTTCTTTGTCCTGTGAGAGAACTTGTATGGGATGATGGCAAAGTCTTTCCCGCTTGAGCTTGCTCTATTTGCATCCTTTCTCTAGCACTTTTCTCTAGCAATGATTACTTAACGATTCTTATGTATCCGGGCATGAAATTGGAAAGACTTTGCAAATTTAGGTTATTGCTTTATGGCGTGATTATGTTTTACTTGTATAACTTATTACTATTGTTCTTGTGTCGCATTCTGACTGCCTTTTTTGTTTACTTGATGTTATTTTATGAAAGTTCACTGTTTACTTTTCACATGTGTTGCGTATTTTACGTGCTGTTATAATTAATATTTTTTTTGTTATTGTTAACCGAGGGTCCCACTGCAGTCGCTTGACTTTGGGACCCTCGTCTGCATACTACATTCTACGAATTTTGTATTTTGAAGAAATGAATAAACTGAACTGAACTAAACTGAACTGAACTTTTCTAGGCAAGCCTTACACAACCATGATCATGATGATGATGACGATAATGATGACGATGAACTGGATGAATGGATTGATATGGCCATGGATATGGCTGTACCCTTTAAAACGGGCGGCGGCTAACGCTACCTATAGCCGTAATGCTTAGTGAACCAAAAACTAGATTTCTCTTTTTTTTTCTTTAAATAGTGAAGTTGAGGACTGGTACTTTGCAGTGAAGGGTTTAATTTTCACTCGTGCCATGACTTTAGCCACCAATCGGATAACCTCCGTCTATAGTGCTTTGAAAAACTCTGCGCCATCATCCTGGGGGGTGAAGCCCTTTACAGAACATTATCAACTGTTCGGCAGTTTCTTCCTCCTCTCCACATGCACTGCATACCGTGTCGTAGCTAAAGTAACTGGAAAAAATCGATTTTTTTTTTTCAGTGACTCTAGTCCTAGCCAAAAGGCAGCGCCCTCACGCGGCGCTGTTGTGCATGTTGGAGTGTCACGTCAGGGGATTTAGGGAATGGAACGCTAAAAGAATAAACCCACGGGTGAAGTTTTTTTTTTCTTTCCTTCCTCGATGAATAGACCAGAGAACACTTACCAATATATTCTGTTCATTCTGGGCTCTCGTAGTGCCATGTCTTCGCTATCGAGCTCTTCGTGACTTTATACTACTGCTAGTCTGCCGTCTATCTTTACCTTCATCACAGGTCAACCTCGAAGTAGCCGGCGGCAGTGAAAGACGCGTGGCGGACCTGCGACGGAAAGGCCAGAGGGAATATTTTGCCGGCGCCAAACAACCTGAACAACGCGGCGTCCGTGCCGGCGTCTATACGAGAAACGCGACGTCCGAGCCAGCGTCCGATTCTTTGACTCCAACTGTTTCGCAGTTTGACTGTCTCGTCAAGCAGCTTGACCGGCTTTTCGGAGGGCTCGTTTTTCTTGGGAGCCTTCATGTGCTCGCGCCTCTGAAACAGAGCCGGTGAGCGCACATAAAGGCTCCCTAGTTTCTCTTAGACGCAATATTAATGATAACCAGCCGACAATTATGTCAAGGAAAGTATATGGGATGTTATTACTAATTAGTAGCAACACATTGACAAGGGGATGATGACTGCTGCCGTAGCTCAATCGGCACCGGACGCGTTATTCGAAGGTCGCAGCTTCGGTCCCTGCTTGCGGCAAGTCTTGTCTTGTCTTGTCTCCTAGGAGATCTTGGCTCATACCCACATGGGGGATTGGCCACACTGTACCTCATAATAGATCATTTTTTACAACGCTTGCTAAATAAAATAAAGAGAAATTAGATAGGAACAATAATAATGTTCCTTTGAAAAAACGTGAAAAATTGCAGAAGAATGCGATAAACCAGAATATATAAAACAGATTAACAATAATGAGAAAGGGGGAGAAAGAATTGGATATATCTGGCAGTACCACTAGCAGCGTATCCTTCCGGTTGCCTGAATGAATTTATGTAGCGCTGACAGAATAGCACTGCGGCCCACACCCAACTGACTAGCTCCAAACGATAATAGTCATCTTCTCCACTTCTCTTCTTACACTCGTAACGTTGTAACTACTACTAATAGTATCCCTTGGCACCATTGTCGGCTTGATCTCACTAAATATTGTCCTTGAATAAGTGCTGAGACGAATTTGAAGTATTTTACGTTGCTTTAAAAATGCGGGTGTCGGGCGCCGTATATAAGAGTATCGAAGTACTTGGGAATGCATTGGCTATATATATTTAACATCGATCTTCTAAAACAGCAATTTCCTTTTACAAGGGCGCCTTCACGGTGACATGTCAGCGAAAGTCTAACGCCACTGGAAGACTGCAGCTTGCGACGCCACTGACAAAAGCTGTCAGTTTGCTGTCATTCGCACGTGTTTCCTAAATAACAAGCGAATGGTCGTCCAGAGGCCCTGAGCGATTTCTGTGATTTAGGCTGCGTGCAGGAGGCAACTTTGGCTAACCCAACGAACTGTGCTGACTCGTTGTGAAAATGCAGCACCTGCCAATTCTACCCGAGCGCGACGAGAACTTCAAAGTGAGTGTAAACTGTTGTGTGGGAATGAGTTGATGGGGCACACCATGACCCGCACGTCGTGGGGTCGACTTCCGGCCGCATTTCCGATGGAGGCGAAAATGCTGTAGGCCCGTTTGCTTAGATTTGGGCGCACGTTACTTAGAACCTCAGGTGGTCTAAATTTCCGAAGCCCTCTGCTACAGCGTCTCTCATAATCGTATCGTGGTTTTGGGACGTTAAACGCCAGATATCATACCATATAGAAACGAAACGTGTCTTTTGTGGCGAGTGCCTCAAAATCGTGTCAGAACTGTTAATCCAATATTCAGCGCATTTCGAAGTTCCGGATTCGCACTTTCAGCTCGCGCTATCGGCCACATTTGTTTCAAAAACGCAACAACCCTTATCTTTTGCAGCGCGGTTGTCAAATTCGCAGCAGCAGTCGCGAAATTGAGCTCCGCAGGGGTCGACGATGAAGTAAAACAAGTACTGAGGGTAGTGGGCCGGATGCTAGATTGCGGAAATTACCTGCTAACGTTGCCATTAACACGGCTGGCTTTCCCATATTTTGCATATGCATAATTCTCGGGTGCCGTCGGGTTTCGTATCACCTGCATTGGTGGCCCTATAGTGGTCACGGTGTTCGATTGCTGACCCGCACGCAAGTCGAGGCATGACATCCAACTTGCGGCGGCCGCATATTCGGTGGAGGTAAGAATGCGGAGGAGTGCTTACTTGTTTGATTCATGTGCGCGTTGAAGGTCGTTGAAAGTTCCGGAGCCCTAAACTATACGGTGCCTTTCATATCGTTGTTTTGTAGCACTCAACCCAGGTATTATTAGCCTTCAGGAAAGCTTCCGGCATTTTCTATAGAGCCACAGTAGTTCATTGTAATGTGAGAAAATTGCTGTCATTATTGTGTTACGGCAATGAAACTTTTGAAAGGTAATTAAGTAACGCGAAAGTAATCAATTACACTTTCGTAAATGCTGTTTCTTTTCTGGAGTTTAAATAACCACTACGATCGATTAAACACTTCGAAGGAAGTAATCGCAGTCGCAGTTAATAATTTTATCTAACGTCTGTGACGTCTGCGAGTTCGGTTTGAAACCGCACTAAATGTTTGAAGTGGTCTGCATTAACAATCCCGTGTTATATAACTGTGTCGCAGTAAAGTGCCTTTGCACTTCCGTTGAAAACCAGTCCATTATTATTATTATTATTATTATTATTATTATTATTATTATTATTATTATTATTATTATTATTATTATTATTATTATTATTATTATTATTATTATTATTATTACCGTTTCGCCTCCATCGAAATGCGACCACCGTTGGCAGGAATCGAACCAGCGACCTTCGGGTTAACAGCCGAGCCTCCTATACTTACCCATTGAGGCAAATGTGTTGTCTACATATATTAGAAGCTAGTACGCATCAAAGGGTCCAGTAATGGTCCGAGCTACAACATTTAATAGTCCTGTCTTAGGCAGTCTGCATATTCTTTCGGTACGTCGAATACGATCCGGACGTAGTCCCGCAGCAGTGTCAGCGTGAAAACCCTGGTGAATTTCCCGAGCACGCTCACGGAGTCGCAGTCGTCGCTGTAGTCTTCGTAGTCCACATCGTACGCAACCACGCCGTAGGCAAAGGTCAAGTGCTGCGCCCTCAGTCCGCAGAACTGTGTACAAACGAAGAATCCCACTTAAAATGCCAGCACGAATTGCCATAGGGACAAAAGAAATCGCTTCTGGTACCTACCCCTGGTACCCACCCCTGGTACCTAAAGAAAAACCTATAGGTTTTTCTGTAGGTACCAGGGGTGGATCCAGCCACTCATTCAGGAGGGGCAGTCGCCTAAAGTAACACCGGAGAGCGGTACGAGGTCATGAGATTTTTTGTTTTTACTGGCAGAAAGAAAACGCCTTCGCAGCATTAATACTGTTAATGTGTGCTCAACATTGGTTTGCCTCATTTGCCCTATAATTGGTGATAGGAGGTGAAATACAAGCACTAAATTTAGGATGCTGACAGAGACTTGGGGGAGGGGGGGGGGTGATCGTCCCTCGCCCTCCCTCTGGATCCGCCACTGGCTCTGACAGGTATTTCAGTTGTGCGCAGACATTTCTTGTCGCTACCATGCAAGTCAATTCTCCTCACGTATGCGTCCTTACAATAAAGAGTTGAAATGCTCCGAGAAATGTTTGTATCGACGAAAGAATGGGAATTTGTAAGAGATCTGTTCTCGGCCGGCACAACGTTATTTAGAACAGACAATCGGCACTGCAGCGGCGGCCATAACCCCGTCCAATTTATGGGTCATACGTGTTCAATTTAACATGGAAATATTAGTCAATGTAAATAGTAGTCATTACGGCGACTGTGAAACAATATTTTTTCTACCTGATGACGTCTCGACGTACCTGACCGTTTTAGGAGCTGGCAGCCCACCAATGGTCTCACACACACTCCCATGTTTAAATACACATAAATATCCCATAAAGACGACGGAGGGATGAGCACCGCTGTAGCTCAGTTTGTATATAGCAACGGACGCTTTATTCGAAGGTCCCAGGTTCTGTCACATGCCAGCGGCAAGTCGTTCCGTTTACTTCCTTCGCATTCTCATTCAAGTTACTACATGACCTACACTTTCCTTAAATTCTTGCCCGCTATAGTTTTAAATTAGTAAATGCCTCTAGTACCCCAGGAAAATGTGCTGTCACACAAACGCACCGTTTCACAGCAATAGATAGAGAAAACTGTTCTGAAGGTGACTCTCGAGAAAAAAAAAACCTATTTAAAAAACGCCTATCTGTAGAGATGATTTTTTATTTAATATTTTTGTTTCTATACGGATAGGCAGCACCAGCAGAAGGTGCCACGCATTTCTCGTGCGCCATGTTTTGCTTTTCGGGACATCAAAAATTTTTGAACACGGCGTGTCGCTGGAGCAATCAAAACATTCCTACCAGAAGTGTCTTCAAGGCGATATCTGCAGAAACTAAACCTATAGAAGAAGACAGTACGAGTTGTTTAAACGGTGGCTCCAACGACACACCGCGTTACGCAAATATTTATTCTCCACAATCTTTTGTCCTGCCCTGAGCGCCTTCTTTCTTCGAATGTTCTGAACAGGGATATATGTACTGCACCGCAAGTTGTTGGCCTTACCAAATCGTCAAAATTTCCAAATAGCGTTAAAGTACAAATCTGCGCAAGTTGATACTAATTGACGATGTTTGCGTGGAAACAATGCGCGTGTGACGGCGCAGTTCCTACCACTGACGTGCTCGCCCAATTTCAATAACACAGATGTTTCATATAAGCATAAAGAGTTATGAATGCGAGATAAGTTGTTGAGGCGGCGCAGACTGCCCCAGAAACCATGGTATGCATTAACCATCCTTCGATTGCTCTACACCCGAGAATGAAAGAGCATATCTATAGAAGACGCATTTGGACAATGTGAACGTATTAACCATAATTAGGGGTTTTAGATCTCAAAACCACGATACGATTATGAGATACACCGTAGTGGAGGGCTCTGGAAATTTTGACCATCTGGTTTAATGTGCACCGACATCGCACAGTAGACGGGCCTTTTTGTCTTCAGCCCCGCCGCGATGGTCTAGTGGCTAATGTACTCGGCTGCTGACCCGCAGGTCGCGGGTTCAAATCCCGGCTGCGGCGGCTGCATTTCCGATGGAAGCGGAAATGTTGTAGGCCCTTGTGTTCAGATTTGGGTGCACGTTAAAGAACCCCATGTGGTCGAAAATTCCGGAGCCCTCCACTTCGACGTCTCTCATAATCATAGCGTGATTTTGGGACGTTATACCCCACAAATCAAATATTTGTGTCTCCATCGAAATGCCAACGCCGCGGCAGGAGTCAAATCCGCGGCCTTCGGGTCAGAAGCCGAACACCGCAGCCACTGTTCCACCACTGCGGACCGCGCATTAACAGTGTGTAATGGGATTCTTCCCGCATTTTGTCGTTGTTCTGTATTGGTGTGCTTTCTGTGCCCCTCATATTTTTTTTTCTATCGTATTGGATTAGGCTTATATGCAAATCGAGGCCTGTACTTTTTTTTTTTCAGCGTCGTTCGCCCTTTGCACTGTTCGCCATCATAGACCAATTTTCAAACAACACTGAGCTACGTAGGAAATTTAAAAAAATGAGATGCCGCGTTCCATGCTCACCTTTTGGACGATGTCGGTGTTGTTCTCGAAGGCGAGTATGCGGCCATCCTCTTTGTTGTAGTAGAGTGAGCCATGAACTCCCGATTTGTAGTAGGTGACATTGCTGAAGCTGGGATCCTCGCACGTCTAATGCAGCAAATGGGGAAGAGATCGGGCACAGGACGCGTTGAAGCATACATATGCACAGACGTAAAGTTATACGCAAGATGTATTGAAATCATTTATGCAAGACGTATTGGCAAGCCAAATCTAACTTGGTTCAGTTGCGAAGTCGAGTGCGTTTTCAATGAACAGTATGTCGTTGCTATACTGTTGGCATTGTCAAAAATAGCCCTGAAACACTGCTTCAGCATCATCCGAACGCGCTGCCGATCAGTATAGTCTATAGGCTGCCGAGAACATGCCAGCCAAATAGCCCGCGACCTGGATTTTACAGCGAATTTCCTATTCGCATTTTCATCTGTCGACAAGTTATGATACATATACTCAAAAATCGTTGCGTCGTAGACTCAAGTTCCCCACTATTGGCTGATTTGAGCATGACACGCACGGGATTGACTGCGGCTGCCACGCTTTCACGCGCTGTTGGCCAGAAATAACAGCTTCTCAAATATATAAGAAGCAAGGGGAAAAAATTGGTTTCAAATCTGCATGTTACACTGCAGATATCGTCGAAAGACGATAGTCTTGCGTCTGAAGAGAGCGAACAAAACGTTTATTTCATGTTCTGCGCAAGAAAATCGGTGAATGGTACTCTGGAGACGCTGCGTTAGAGTTCCTCGAGCATTGAGCGGAGGCGAACGAGCGCATCGAGGCACGTTAGAGCCACTGGAAAAATTTTTTTCCGGTGACTCTAAGGCACGTTAGACGCAAGCGCCATCTGACAGTTATCTTCGAAAACGAAGGCGTGCAGCCTACGGAGAAAGGTGCGCGCCAGGCTCGGAGGTGATAAGGTGTAGAACGCAAAGCGACGGGCAGGTGCCACCACCGTGCTCATGACGTCGTATAAAGCGTTGGAAACACGACGATAGTTATAGCGCGAGAACAAAACAACGACACAGAGACAAGAAGGAGACGAAGGGCTTCTTGTCGAGACGAAAACTTCTTGTCTCTGTGTCGTCGTTTTGTTCTCGAGCTATAACTATCGTCATGCCATACCAACTAGCCCAAACTGCCACATTTCTAAGTTGGAAACACCTTTCTGAGCATCGCGTTGCACTGTCAGCGCAGCGCGATAAACGCTACATTTCTTAGAGCCTTGTGTGTGCCTCTTTTAGTATAAAGGCAGACATACAAAACATCAAAGCGTTGTTATAGCACCTCAGATATGCGCAATCATTGTTTTTAATTGACAATCGCACAACTATGAACACTAAACCTTGAGCAATACTGGTGGGCGCTGCGGATGGGGTTGGCCGTTTGATGCCGTTTGAGGTATCGTTAGGGTGGACAAACAGACAAATGTACAGGCAGACAGACCAAATTTTTTTTTGTCGAAGGTCCCCAAGAAAGACTATCGTCTTTAAAAAAAAAACGGACGTCCGAACAACTCAGCCCCATACAGCCGTCCATCACCAAGATAGGAGCCCGCAAAGAATACTCTTGATTGCAACGAATGCAAAGCTCATGATATAAAGGAAGGGTGCAGATTTCGTCATAGGGGCCAATGATGCAGCTTGCAACAGCGAGGGCAAGAGGAATGCGTAATCTTCATTTTCGCCGTTTCGAAACGTGCCGTTAGGCCTTTCGGACCTCAGGCCGGTCGATGCCCGAGCGATAACCTTCATATCGCGCTAGGCTGTACATCCCGATCGTGACGCAACCAACGCCTGTGCGTGATTAAACACTTCGGATTGTTGAAGTGCTAAGGAATAGGATACACCTGGACACGGCATGTGGTGAAGCCCGCGTGAGGATCGATATAAACTTTGGCACTCGACATGCGCACATGAAAAGCGTGGTCACTTCTCGAGAGAAGTAGCCGAAATTCAAAGATGAAAAACTGGAATATTGTTTGCACGATTGCACTTAGCAGCTCGTTAAACAACCGGCGCGCGAAATTCAAGAGGCACTTAAGAGAAAAACGATATTTCACTCGGTAAATTTGGTAAGCGAGAAAACGTGCAAAAAAAAATTCTCGTGACGACAGCATCATGGAATTCTGACACCATGTCTTTGCACCATCAAATTTCGAGAGCGTCCTAATCCGAAAATTTGAAGTACAATTTCTTATGCAGGGAGGCAGCGGCTTAACGTGTCAAGCGACAGAAAATTGATAATAAGAGCTACGTAGACAATATAAAAAAATCATTTTGAAGTTTGTAAAGTCGTAATTGTTAATTTCAGTGGATAATTCAAAACGGCAAGCTTTTTATATTGATTTTCTAGTCTGACAATAAGCATGTGGTGTTAAAAATTAATGACAGTAGAGTTTTTCAAAATATAATTTATCAGTCTAAATTTGAGTATTGTTTCACTCTAGTGCTCGAAGCCGTCTTTAAGACATGCCTTTTTTTTTCCTACATCAGTAGCCAGAAACCTTTCAAAGCAGAGGGCCAAGTTTGCATGAAGCCGACACAGCAGACAAAAAAAAAATTGGCTAATTGACAATAATGTGCATAATTAGAATAAATATAGCGTCCATTTATCAGACGGTTGCAAGTTACAAACGCACAAACAAGCTGCAAGCAAAAATTACCATTTGAGGGCAAAACTGCCATCAGGGGCGTAACCAGAATTTTCTTTTTTTCTGGAGGGGGGTGTAATCATAATTTACGTATGTTCGTGCGAGTGCTTGTATATGTGTGCGTGAGTAACTTTTGGGAGGAAAGGGTTTGCAGCCCCCCCCCCCCCCCCCGTCCCTGGCTACGCCCATATAGCTGCAATGTGGGACATATGGAAGTGAAACGGGAAGGGAGTATGCGGCGTTTTGACGTCGTTCTGGGCGCCGCATAAAACTTTCCTTTCGGGCCTGTCGGTTGCCGACCTGTGTTCACATAAACACGCTCCAAAGCTCAGTCAAGAACTCACGTCGGCGTATCTTCCGAAGGACTCGGCACTCGGTTCGTACTCGCACTCGGACAGGAAGTCAACGGGCTGCCCGGCTTTCAGTTTGGTCCATCTGCCTTTCATGCTGATCGAAAGAGCCCAGGTTGCGTCCATGCCTCGAGCAATCAGCCTCTCGATGGACTCTGCCGCGCTGTTCTGCGTTTGGCAATGCGTGACTCGTGAACGGGCGAGAGCTAAGTGAACCGATTACTCCGTAAGGCGAAACTCGATCGGCACAAACAAAACGAACTTTCTTTATTGCACGTTTTGTAGGGAAAAAAAAGCAGACATTCTCGTGAACCCAGAATATCTGAACCAATGCGAAAATTAGCAATTTATTTATTTATTTATTTACAGTACCTTACAGAGCCCTCGAGGGGCATTGTGTAAGGGGTGCGGTACAGATAATATGTTAGAAAAATACATATACGTAATATCTACACATACATAGGCAAATAATGAATATAATAGAAAATGCAGTTCTACTTATGAACATGGCAGCAAAATACATACTAGAAAAGTGAGTTACAGTATGTGAAGGTGAAATACAAAAATAACTATTATAACAGTAACTACAACCTAGCAATAGTGCAAAAACATCGGCAACAGTCCTAGAAACACTGATGATTACGAAGATGCGATAGAGCAGTTTTCGGTGCATAAGTATTTTTTAAGAGTATGATAAAACTTTGTGTGGTCTTGTTGTGACGCAAGATCATCTGGCAAATCATTCCACAAACAAATAGCTCGTGGAATTTGTTTGTGGAATCATTCCACAAACGAATCACGATTATGACACGTCATATTTGACTCAATCATGTTTGTTATGACGGCGCACAGTTTTCTTACATAACTTGAGTACCAAGTGATACAGAAGTTCACAGTTACGATGATCTTTTTAAAGAGATAATGTCACTGGAAGCAGTGTTTCGGCAAAGTTGACTTGTCCTGGTCAGGGCAACAGCGCACTGCCTTGAAGAAGAAAAGTTTGCTTATCAAAACATAGGTTCCAGCGAGATTCACTGAAACGATTTCTAGAAGCATTCAGCTCGTCGCGTGTATTTGAGTGACAATATTAGAAGTAAAGAGCTACAAAGTTTCAAAGCACGGCTACATGAATTTCATGAATAGGAACGGGCCTATCATTGCGTCACATCATTTCAACTGCATTCCAAAAGTAGAAGGAGGGAAAGCCATGCAGCAGAGCCAACACAAATTCAAGCCTTTCATTAAACGCTTTTGCTGACAGCAGCTTCGCTACCGTCGCCACCAACAGTCTTGCGACACTGCACTTCTGTCAGTCCAGTCAGGCTGCCAAAGTGCTCATGCAAAATCAATCCCTACTCAAATAATAGGCTCAAATACATGTGCTCACCCGTTGCCCCTAGGAAACCTGAAAAAAAAAAAACATTCGCGCAACTGGAAATCGCCGGGTTAACACACACCGGAAGGCCCCGAAAAGCATGTGCTGCTCGATTCAGCCATCTTTGTCGAGTATCACGGTTGACTCGCTCGGCATAGCCCACTGCGGTTTCCGTTCAATGCACGACACAACTTTCTGTCTTATCTGTCTCATACTTGGCCCGCCAACCGAGCGAGATAACTGAGCGTGATTCAGCTTGTATCAGCACTGAGTGAGTGGCGAGGAGCGAAGGAAAGCCCTATACTCAAGTCAACCACTTCCCGCGCTTCATCTGATTTATAATTCTCAGAGTAACCAACAAAAAGATAACAAATAAAGAAGAGTTGTTTACAGTGATATATTTTTTTTATTTGATCTAGTGAAAGTCAATAAATGCGAACATCCACATCAACCTCACCCTGTTCAACTATATCGTATGATGCCCGGCAACCACTACGAGCGTTCATGTTCCTTGAAACCTAGGGTTCTTAGATACGCGCACCATAGCGGCAGAGGGCAGCGCACGCATCGAGGAACCCTATTGATACAGAAACTATAGCCCTCACTTTCCGGGGACACTGCCCTAGAACATGGCTAGGGACATTGAGTTTCCTAAAATTAACTAGAGGGGACACTGGCACTGCGATCGTTCAGCGACCATGAGAATTATGGGTATGACATGGATTTGCCTAGTCTTCGTGCTTGCGGGCGGCAAAGGCATTTGTGGCTTCGTTTATTGCTTTGTTTCTGTTTTGTTTCGAAGGAAAGAACAAACCGCTTTTCCCCTCGTGGCCCGATTTGAAGTGGTAAGCTTAAAATAGCAAGGTGGTGAAGCGTAACTGCCGAATATTTGCCGATAGTTGTTTCGTGACAAAGCAGCTTCAAGCCTAGTGAAGCCAGAACGAACGTAAAGTACGAAGACTAGGCAAATCCATGAAATACACATAATTTCCATGCTCGCTGAATCGCTATGCGTTGTAGCTCCCATAGACATAAGCGACAAAGTTCCCTGTAGTGTATGTTTAGGAAACTTTGTGGCTATAGGGGAGACTCACGAAAGTAGGCGTATTGCGCAGGTTGCAGGGACGCTATATGTAGGTCCCGTTTTGGAGTCTTCTACACGGACGCGTCTGGCCCTCGTCACGGGGCTGGTACACAGCAGCCGCAGTCTATCAAAATGTACCTGTAGCTGAAGGGCTCAGCGGACATTACTCACGCGGAGGAAGCCGCTATAGCTCCGTCGCAGCAGACACCGCATCTCGGATTACCGATCCGTGGAGTGCATGCCAAAATCTTAAGAAAAGTCGCATCACCGTTCGCGCTGCTCAAATCCTGAAGGATTAGTATTATCTGGACCACCCAAATACACATTTATTCATCTGGGCCCCAGCTCACGCAGGACTATAGTGGTGACGAGGTCACCGATGCATCAGCACGCGCGTTTCGTTCCTGGGAACCCTCTCGTCCTACATCACCTGACGATCCAGAACGTAATCCAGTCACGTCATTACGAGACACCATATAGCGATGTACAAATCAAACAGGCTCCGACTTTCGGCTCCGGTGGAGGTCCTGAATAAATGTGACGAGCACTGGCTCTTACGCTTATAAACACAGTATTGTGTCCAGCGCTACTTAAGTATTTCAATCCAACCTTCTCCGAGGAATGCCCGCACTGTGATCACCCGCTCGCGGATGGACTTTCCCCATGGACTTTCCCCATGGACTTTCCCCATGGTGAAGAGATGATCGTCTAACTCGGCGGTCTCCGCAATCAATTCCGCTTCACCCACTACTCGGGCGAGGTGGAAGGCTACCCTGCTCGGCATTGGAGGGTGAAAGAGCCCTCGTGACCAGGGCGCTGCCATGGAAGCCACAGGCGTCCTGGACTGAGAACTTCGCCAGGGTCGGCCCTTAAGGCCGCCCTTAATTGCCTCTGTCTTGTAGATAGTAAAAATAAACGCTTTTCACCTACACCACCACAGAATCCATCCATGCCACAGAAAATTGCGGCCCGCCCACGGGGACGACGCGACGCTTGTTGCGCTTCCGTCCGGCCGGGCACTGCATAGAGAGTTTTAGTGCTGGGTACGCAAGCTCTTGGGGCGTTGCGGCCTTGGCGGTGCGCGGCGTTGCGTACCCAACCCATACCGAACTGGAATGCCTTATAGAGGCGCGCACGCAAACGCAAGCCGCACGAAGGTCACACGAGCTCGCAGCGCCATAGCGTCTTAATTGTCGCGTAAGTATTATTTAATTATGTTTACGATTTAAAATGCTAAATTAAACTTACATAGTGACAAGAAGTAAACCAATTTCAATAAATCTTTTTAAATAATATGACAGTTATCAACACGGAACAAAAAAAAAATTGCCCGCAGCTTCCCTCGGGGGAACACTGAGGAGGATGCGGAGCATATAATTGGTTAACGGGGTGTTAAAGTGCGACTTACTTGGGTCGATGGCTAAATTGGTTAACGTGGTTGTAGGAGGGGGTGTTAAATGAGTGAACACGTACACACGTATGCGAAAGGGCGGCGCTGGTCGAAGGGACGTCGGTCATTGTGTTTGTGGATTCGTTGGAATTCATTTCACCGCGACCTTGGACGTCGACGCGCCGTACAAACCAACCGACGAGCGGCAACTGAGCGAGCGAGCGCCGACCTTGAGTATATATACAGCGCGACGGCGCATGCACTGTCAGCTGTCGAATGTTCGAGAAGGGGGAGAAGCGCAACGGCGCATGCGCGCGCGTCAGCTGCCGATGTTCTCGAAGCGCGACGGCGCATGCGCGCGCGTCAGCTGCCGATGTTCTCGAAGCGTGACGGCGCATGCGCGCTACATTATACAGCTAGCGAATGTTCGTGAAGAGGAGAAGCGCACGCGATGTGTAGAGGAGGAAGGGTGCACAGATGGTGGAGGAGTGAAGCGCGCGCGGTGTGTAGAGGAGGAAGGGATGCACAGATGGTGGAAGAAGGAGGAGGAAGCTTGCGGACGGCGCCGCACTACAAGCCTCGAGTATTAGATGCTCCGCGTCTAAAAAAAACTTTTTCTTATGCGCCACACTTGCGAGTCGCGACTGAAGCCGGCCCCGTCGATGCTAAGCAATCCAGACGGCCGGTCGTAGTCCGACAAGCGCGACGACAGCGCAACGGTGTAACGTGTAACTCTGTGTAACTTTTAGTTTGTACGTATACTTCTTTACGTTAACGTGCTACCGTATACCAGTTTGCGTTTACCGTCCTACCGGAACGTGCCTCTACCAGCGTTTTGAGCTCATCATACGTAAACATGTATGCCTTTACGTTTTTGCAAACCATAAATGGGGATGCTAACTGCATTTAACTTACATAGGAATGAATCACCGTTGCGGCAAAATCACGATACTTTTTTTATCGCAAAAAAAGTGAAAAATACAAGGTTGCTGTAACGATAGTGTCGACATCTTGTGACACTTCGTGCAACCAGTCATGGACATGTTGGCTTTACGCGTAATGTTTTTGAGATGAAAATGCATAAAAAAAATGTTACTACTTTGTAATAACGCCGCTGTGCGGTTTTCGTACCAGACGTACAATGCACAATGTTTCTGCAATAACAAGGGAAGCCGCGGCGACCTATAGCCCCAAGTTCCGCGTCCGATTATTAGTGGTGCTCTTGTGGCTGTCACGCCGATTTCTCCGATTCTGCTCTCACCGTCAACTACAACCGCTATCACAAGCATCTATAGGTATTGTTTGATTATTGCTAATGGATTTTCGTCGTCGGGATACAAATGAATCCCCAAGCGTCGGCGTGGATGCGCTATGGCTGTCAGATACCATAACACATTGTGCAAGTAAATATTCAACTACTTCTGTAAGGTCAAGCTTTACTTTCTTGTTATCATGACTGATTATGACAGAGGGATTTACCATGTTCTTTCTTTTCTTTTTTTCGCGGTACAACGCATTTGCATGTTCTCGGGTTATGCAACCGTCGCGCTGAAGCGCAGTAGTTCGGACACTTGCGTTCGGAGCGTGCAGCGGTGCAAACTCAGATGAACTAAAAAAAATTCCATATATTTTTAATTATACCAATAGCCACATTTAGCAAAACCTGAGGTGCCCACGGTCGCATTATAAAGTACTCTGCCATGTAGGTGGACAACACTTTCTTTCCTTTCTTCATTAATACATTGATTCATTGAATTAAGGCTGCACATACTGGAGTCTGCTAACACTAGCCAATAACTGGTTGGTTCCTGGCTGACTGGTCGGCCTTTCGCAAAGACTTTATGTTGGCTAGCGTTGACCAGTACTACCAAAAGTAGTCCACCCAGTCTTGAGACGAAGGGTACGGTATAATACGTGTGACGTATCCTGTTTCAATGCCTCTGAGTCCAAAAAGTTGTTCTAGAATTTAATATTTTATAAATACTAATCTAATTGATTTACATTAATTAGTATGCGAAAGTCTATCAACGCTTTACTACGACAGCAGATAAATAAAAGCTGCTGGACCCAACTTGACGGTTTAGTCGTTGCAGTGCTCGAGAGTCTTATACCCCAAGGTCATGAAATCGTTTTCATGGCCGCGGCACGCGCTTTTCGACGGAGGCAAACTGCCAAATGCAATGTGTGCTTTAATATATGAGAGCATGTTAAAAAAACACAAGATTGCCGAAATTGCCGAAGGAAACTTTTACGACAGTGTTCCTTATAATCATAGTGTGATTTTGGGACGTGAAACGCCCGATAATATTAATAAGATGTACCAGATCCGACAGGCTTTTAAAGAACACAGGGCTCCTACCTCAATTGGTTTGTGATCCTTATGATGTATGTATTACGTAGAAAAAGCACGATAATTAATAAGTAAGTCTCTTTTCTCACCAGGTCAAATCGGTAGCTGCCCTTGGTAGTTAGCGAGGCAGGCCTTGTCAGCAGAGATGGCGGCACCACGCGGCAATCCTGGAAGGTGTTGTCACCCTCCACGTAGTGACTAAGGATGACCACGACGTTCGGTGTGAATACCGTCCTGCTCGAACGAGCGAAGTAAATAATAATTAAGGTGAGAAGCAGTGATCTATCTGGCTCTGTTTGGTTTAAACAGATGCTGGACCTATATCATTTTCTATTCGAAATCGCCTTTTTTTAGTTCACTTTGAAATTAGGGATTACCCAATTCTTACTACGGTTATCTTCAATGTGCAAGATACTTAGCAATGCTTTCGCTGTAAGTACTGCTCAAATTATTGAAATGTAAGTTCCTGTCACTCTACTCGTCAACCACGATCTCTGCGCAGATACGTTTATTTTACACACGTAGCTATTTTACTGGTGTTGACAAAGACAAGCAATAAGCCCATCCCTTTTTCCTTAGTAGCGGAACAAAGAAAGCCACTTAGCCAACGCTACCGTTTCCCTGGACCCTGTAAGCCAAATAAATATACAGCGAATTGATTCTAGCAGCTTCTAAATGTAGCTGGAACTTAGGGAATATAGTAGGAAAGCGTAACTACAAAAACGCTAGTGCTGTACGCTCTTCGAACAGTCATGTGCCGAATAAAACCTGACATTTTCTTGATTCGACTTTGGACTAAAATTCGCTTTATGGTATACAGTTATAAAACTTTTTTTTTTTTTGGGGGGGGGGGGGGGGACTGCGTGAATACATGCTGCACTTGTCAACAACATTCATCACAGTTCTGGCAAATTTGTTGCGTTTTTCGAATGAAGCTTGTAATTATTTATATTTTTGTTGGCGGTAGCATCATATGTGACCAATCCAGCGCTGGCCTGATAAGACACGTGATCCCTGAAAGTGCGCCGTGGGCATGCGTATTTGTCTGTACCGTTTTCCTTAAACGACTCTCTCTCTCTCTGATTGATGTGGGGGGTTTAACGTCCCAAAACCACCATATGATTATAAGAGACGCCGTACTGGAGAGCTCCGGAAATTTTGACCACCCAGGGTTCTTTGACGTGCACCCAAAGCTGAGCACATGGGCCTACACCATTTCCGCCTTCATCGGAAATGCAGCCGCCGCAGCCGGGATTCGATCCCGCGACCTGCGGATAAGCAGCCGAGTATATATACCTTAGCCACTAGACCACCGCGGCGGGGCAAAGACTCTCTCTCTCTCGTTTACTGGCTTCTCGGTGATCAACTGTTTCCGATATCGCAATCTGTCGTTTTATGGAAGCCTGTTTCCATTTCACATTGCATTAACATCGCGGATATAAACTCGTGATCTCAAGCTCCGGCGTCGGAACGTGCCTTAAAGGGGCCCCGCAAACCTTTTTGAGCATGAAACGCTGCCAATCGGTAATAGAAGCTCGCGAGAACACATACGCAAGCCAAATTATCAAAGTCAGCTGAAAATTGCTTTCTCTTCCCTCGATAAATAACGGAAGACGCTCAAAAATCACTCGTAGAAAGCCATCTATCAGCCATTGGCTGTATGAACATGGAGCGCTCGGTCGTTACAGAGATCGCCGCGGGAGGCCGCGACTTGTCCATGCATGCGCGCTATCTCACTGAAAAAGCCGCGTATTCCAAGAAAAAAAATGAAAAAGTGCTCAAGGTTACGAAACGCGCGTGACATGTCTTTTTCTTTTTTTTTTTTTTTTGCCCCAGCTATTTCTACTTGCTTAGCTTCCAGCGCTTTCATCGGGACGAGAGAAGCGAAAATACAATTGCAGCATGCGACAAATCTTCGTGACTCCACTTGCGCTGGACGGATTCTTAAAATTTTAGCGGCGTTGAATTCGCGAGGCAGCCCCGCCGCGGTGGTCTAGTGGCTAAGGTACTCGGCTGTTGACCCGCAGGTTGCGGGTTCGAATCCCAGCTGCGGCGGCTGCATTTCCGATGGAGGTGGAAATGTTGTAGGCCCGTGTGCTCAGCTTTGGGTGCACGTTAAAGAACCCCAAGTGGTCGAAATTCCCAGAGCACTCCACTACGGCGTCTCTCATAATCATATGGTGGTTTTGGGACGTTAAACCCCACATATCAATCAAATCAATTCGTGAGGCAATAAGCTCTTTTAGTGAGTTCATTTTATGGTTACTTAAAAAAGTGTGTCAGGGCTCCTTTAAAGGCCTGACCATAAGTACGTGGTGCAGCGCATAAGGGTGTGGCTTTTTGAACACGGTCACCCCCGCTCTCTATAGAGAGAGAGGGTGCGCAGCTTCGTCCAGCTGGTCGCCCTCTCTCTCCGCAGAAAGAGGGCGCGGCGCCACGTCAACGAGTCACGCGCTGACGCGCTGCGACGCCTACGTGCGGCCAGGCCTTCAGGACGATGACCATAAAGTTTCATATACTTACACTAGAGGGAACTCTGGCGCTAGTGTCTAAGGAAGCTGCAATGCACGGTGCTTCAGCGGGCATGGCAATGGAGTGTAGTACGCGGATTTGTCTAATACCTGTGTCACACGGGCACTTAAAAGTCTTTTAAGTAAGCGGTCTTTTTCCTAAAAGGAGTTCCTGACAGCAGATACACGGCACAGAGCGAACTCCTTTTCAGAAGCGGTCTTTTTCGTAAACGGAGTTCGTCGATCTCTTTTACGGCTCCGAATGAGTAGCCTCGAAACCAGTGGGCGCCAGCAATTTTCGAGTGGTGGGAAAAAAAAGAGCGAATGCTTATTTTTCTGTCACCAAAACTCTTTGTAAAAACAAATTTCATATCCTGCAGAAGGTTTAATGAACTCTTTTAATGGTTATTTCCTTTTCTAATCTCGTAAACAGCTACAACGTGTCGGCAATATCACGTGGTGACGCTCGGTCTCGCGCCGCGCTATTTTGCACAAGCGAGGAAAGCGTGGCAGTCGTGTTTTTGCCCGTCATTCAAGTGGTCAAGCTTGTATAGGGCAATGCCGACTCGCTTTTCAGGAGTGATGGTTTGTTTCACGCATGCTGGTGCACTGTCTTTCGAGCTCACTGCGCAAGCTCTCCACAATGAAACGAAAGGTGGACGGGTACACTCGAAAAGATTGCTTGAAGTTCTGCTCACAGAGGTGAGGTACAGTACCCTCGAACCACCTCTCGTTTCGTCTGAAGGCCCAGATCGATCGATCGCAGGCCTTCTCCGACAGCTCCAGTGCACACAGCAAGGAATTGCTGAACAGCAGTTGCTGCTTGATCCTCTCCTTGGCGGCTTTTGCAGCGTCTGCCTCGCTTTCCAGAGCGAGAAGGCAGGCCGTGAGGCTTGCGATCCTCGCTTTTTCTTCCGTACGGTCGCCCATAACGTGTCGAGAACAGTCGAGAGCAGCGTAAAACAAATACGGTAAATAAAAGCCCAGTGGTGCCAGACGGACTTGCGCACGTTGCTAGTTATGGGAGTGCTTCATTAACTAGTGCAACAAACTTTCACATTGGTGTTTCTTCATCTCTTATTCTTAAATTTATTTGAAGAAACGAGCAGTGCAACAAGTCTTTAATTTGTACATCGTGATACATCGTTTAATTTTCATTGCTTCTCTTTTAACTGCTAGCGCCATGCTTTCGCTAGCGTCTTCGAACGGAAACACTAAAAGGAGATCGTTGCTGCCGTGTGTCTGCGCCGCAACACCTCTTTGTTAAAAGTCTTTCAACTTCGTAAAAAGACCGCTTACTTAAAAAACTTTTTGTGCGCCCGTGTGACGCAGGTATAATCTTCGTTCTATTGGTTCCGTTTGACTTCGCGTGGCTTTTAGCTGTTTTGTCACAAAACGAAAATCAGCAAAAGTTATGGTGGTCGCTTTACCACCATAATCTGTCAGGCTTACCACTTCAAATCGGGTCACAAAGTTGGAATTCTTCTTTCCTTCGAAAGAAAACCGAACCACAGCAATAAACAAAGCCACAAGGGTGATTCGAGGTTCGCAAGTACGAAGACGCTAGGCAAATCTGTGTACTACACACGACCCATGATTCCCATAGTCGCTGAACGATCGCAGCGCCAGAGTCCCCTCTAGTTAAACTTTAGGAAACTCTATGACGATGACAACTTGGTAACCGGTTTTGGGTGTGCGTCGCCCCGTCGACGCACACCCAAAACCGGTTAAGAGCCGTTTCGCTGCCGCCAGAGGGAGGAATGAACGAACAAGAAACACCCACGCCAAGCTTCGTTTGGCGCCATTTTTTTCTGTATAGAAAGATATCAAAATATGTATTTTTTTTCTAAACAACACGACAATCGAGGTTCAAGGAAGACCACATGTTGTTTGACGACGTAGATTGTTTTCACAGTGCTCGACGTATGAACCATTCGTATAAGGATGTAGTTGCGAACAATCATTCCTTGCAACTATTTAGCTAGGTCACGACTGTTCATAGCTGCGCGTCTTTCACGCTTTATATTCAGTTCCATGTATATCGCGTAACTTACGGGAATACTTTAAGGTAGACGTCTTCCAAGCTGGTGTCCGGAGTTGGAACAGCCAGAAACGTACGGCATTTCTTGGGCCATTCTTTCTTGCCTTTCACAAAGCCGTCGATCAACTGCATGAAAAATCAGCAAAATATTGAATCCTGCTGTATCCTCTGGTCAGGTTTATGCAAAAGTTTCATCTAGACTGCAGAAATGTTTACCACAGTAAAACCGTGACAAAATGACACCCGATTTTATGAAATTTTTTACCTAACGAAGAAATTGCCATTTCCCGGCAGCTGCCATAAAGCTCATTTCTGCTATCGAAGCCACCTGACTAAGCTAAATTGGCTCCTAACACGACAATTTTTTTCTGAAATAACTGTCAGAATACGGCGGTCCTTTTTTTTTACTTGAGACTTATAGAGGTTTTGCTTTGAGTATAAGCTCTGACTCCATCGAGTAAGGACGCGTAGCCATCCTATTCTCGGTGATGACGTAACGTGACGTCATGTGAATGCGTCATCACAAGATATCATAACTTGGTCGAAGGTGGGACGATCATGGAGGCAATGCAAAAGCAAGCGAGACGCAGAATGCTTACAATGGCTCCCACTTCGGAGGCAGTGCTAAACAACGTAAGGTGCAGAGAGCTTTAGGAGGCGGGCGGGATGAAGCAACTCATCGACATAGAAGATGGCGTTCGCCTTCCAGTCGTTAGGAGTTTGCATGAAGAATAATTGTCAGTTTTTCTCACAATTAAGGCTGCACACCACTCTCATAAAACAGACCCAATAGTGAGTAGCTCTCTCACGTTCAAAGTGGGACGACGGTGGTTTATTGTTCTTATAAAAGCTACCGCAGGAGCACTGCGGTAATCGTTTTCTACATGTGCATGTATTCCTTAATTGGGCTATGCCCGACATCCGGCGTTGTATGCAGCCATTGGTTCTTCGCCGCTCCTTTTCTCGCCGTTCGCTCCCTCTCCTCCCTGCACCCCACTCTTCCGCCCGCTCACGCCTCACTCTCGACCATTCGCTGGCTGGGTGCCTGTCAAGAGCATCCGGATACGTGATCCAGACGCCGCTGTGAAACGCCAACGCCGACCCGAGAACGCTGGCGCCACACTCTCCCGTCCGCTCGCTCCTCACTCTCGACCGTTCTCTGGCTGGGCGCCTCTCAAAGCGATGGCAGAAGTCGGTGAAGGCGAGTGAATATCTGATGGCAACGGCAACGGTGAGCGCGAGTGAATATCTGATACCCTCTCTTGGCGCAAGAAATGCATTCGAATTCCCTCACGATTCCGTTCGGGGAGGTGGGGTCATTATTTTTTTTTTTTGTCTCCTCATGGTTTATGCAAAGGTAGGCACTGATAAGGGCGTTTTCGAACTGCCTACGCTGAGATAGCGTTCGTTGCAGTCATCCGCTATTTCCGTCACTTAACAGGAGCCCGCAAGCGCTTAGCGTTCGGCGCAGTGGTGCTAAATGCTAAAGCAAAGCTTTGTGTACGCTATTAAAAAAACTTCCCACTGTCCGCTCGCAGCCATATTTCTTGAACTGTTCACGCAATTCGAACATAGTAGTCAGTTAGAGCTTGATGTTACTGTTTATTAGCCATGCATCGCTCGAACATGAGAGGTTAAATTTTCTATGTGCCCGTTGTGAACTTCGCACACACACGCGTGGCAGAAGCTCTATACAGTTAGCTTGCGAATGTTGCTACGTCAAACTTTTCGATTTATAAGAATCTAAATATGTTTTTCATGACTTTACGAAATTTCCTATTTGACTAAATAATTCAGGCGCGGTTACCACTTCACGTGTCGAATTCAAAGACTACTTGCATATCAGAACTGTCAATACACATGACCAGTGGCTGATCCAGAAGGCGGGCGGTAGGGGCGATCCCCCTCCCGACCCCCTCCCTCAATTCAGTGCTCACCTCCTATCACCAATTAGTATAAATGAGTGAAACCAATGTGAGCACACATTAACAGTATATATGCTGCGAAGGGGATTTTTTGCTAGTGAAAACAAAAAAGTAATGACCCCCCCCCTTCCATGTTACTTTAGGCGACCTGCCTCCCATAAAATGAGTGGCTGGATCCGCCCCTGCACATGACGCCATTTTTTAAATGACACATTTAACGAAGCAAACGGAATAAATGAACGGCTCGTTCCTTCGTATAAACAGCCTAGAAACCCAGAGTTATTCAATCATATATGAGTTGCAATAGCGAAACTGCCCGCAGGCTCCATGTATATAAATCCGGACGAGTCATTGGCCTCCTGTCAGGATTGAGAAGATTGTCGCGCCACCTGTTGGTCTGCACGCCTACTTTTAAACGTATTATTTGAGTTTTGTGTTGCCGTTCTCACGTGGCGCGATAGTCAGCTAACTTCCGAAAAATTGGGCCAGCTGCATGCCCGGATTTCGGAATGCAGTTTAGCAACTGATATTATTGAATAATTCTGAGTGTAACCAAGAGCAAGTGAAGCAAAGGCATGCCTAAGGAATAATATTTGTAGTCTATAATAGTAATTATTTAGCATTATAGCACTAAATAGATGTGGTTTGCAATTTTTATCTGAGAAAACGTGTACCACACTCGCAGCCATATAAGATTCGCACGAGCAAATTAACACTTCGAGAATTACACTTACACCTGATAAAAGGGGCGGGAGATCAACCCATTTGAAAGAATCGTCAGACTCTTAATTTGAAAAGTATTTGTTCCGCCCATACCGAAGGTAATTTGTCTAGGTATTCTGACTTATCTTATGCCGGTTCATATAATATCCGTCTGTGTCATCGTATTGTCACGTTTTCTTTATGCCACATTTTTTTTTGCAGTGATATCGGTCATTCATCTTAGATCGTTCCTCTTACGCACATATCTAACCGCGGATGACATGAACTGCAAGTGTCACGCCCACGTGCTCGCACCATCAAAATTTCTTTTTCCTTTTTGCCCCCGAGTAGCAAAATATCGGAATGGATTTTCCCACACCATTCTTGGACAATGTAGCCAACTTACCAGGTGATTTCACTGGGCTGTTCTGTACACCTAGCCTTATGTTTACCCCCTAAGGTGTCTTCAAGGAAATAAAGTAATGTGATGTAATGTTTGTTCGCCCACTTTTTTCCTTTTCGTTTACGTAAATGACCACGTTATAGTTAAAAACTACAAATAATGCTTCTTACATGTCATCATTTGCTTCACTGTGTGTTGGCGTTGGCTTCATTAGCGATTAATAGTAATCGCGTGAACATCCCTGTCGACCAAACTCTCCTGACAGTGCCGTCACCATAAACTATATCGCATGTTTTCACGTAGACATCCCGCTTAGATTTGGGCCACGAGTATGCGCGTTCGTCTTCGAAGTGACAGATTCAAAAACCTTACAACGCTTTCTTTTTTCTCTCTCTCTCTCTTTCAGGAAATGGTCGCACCTTCAAGCCTTCCAGCATTTCTTGCAGTGATGAATTGTCCAAGCCATCTGTCGGTGTGTCTAGTATGCCAAAGTTGCAAATGTTTTCGTCGAAGAAATGTTTCAGCACCACTGGCGTAGCCCCGCTATTCGTGGAAAGTTCCGATTTCAGGTGTTGGCTGTACCTGCGTGAAGTCGAGGTTCGTCGTCGAGTTCAGAGCAGCTCCAAACACTCGTTAAAAAGCTCGGTTCTAAGCCAACCCGAGTTCAAAGGCGAACGTGCATGCGACTGTCTGGTAAAGCTGAGTAGGAAACAATTCACAACAGATATGTATAGACCAATGAAGAGCTTATTTCATTCTGAGATCACATGTCACGAATTGTGCCGCGGGAACGGGAAACGTCGGGAGAGAATAAAACACTCGAGTTTTTTTTTTCTCGCTTTTTTTAGCACAAAATTGTTTTATTCCGGGTCCCACCACGGCTCCATGACATATTTCCGCAACGGATATGGCGCTTTAATATATTTACTAACACGATTGCAAAGAAAAAACGAGAAGTTGAAGTTCCGCAGCGGGGCGTCGATCCAGCCACCTCGCGCTCCTCAGCACGCGACCCCAATCACTACACCACAGGGCGACCATTCGCTAACTCGCCAATGGCAAGACACACACACACACACATATATATATATATATATATATATATATATATATATATATATCATGTAACACTGGCTATCTTCAGAGCTCAGAAACATCAGCGCGTTCTAGTCGTCAGCAGTGAGATTGCACGATGGGCGCGCGCGCTCTAAAGGTCGTTGTACCACGCCACCACGCGTGTCGCTGTGCGCGCGCGCCTCCACATGGTGTGGTGGCGACACTTTATTGCCCCCTCTTCCCAAAAAAAAAGGGGGGGGGGGTCCTGAAGGACACTCGGCTAGACGTCAGGCAGGTGTAGAGGGCGTCTCCCACGTCAGGACAGAGAGCGCGAAGCTCTCCGCCGCCGGGCGGGCCTCCTGGACAGCACGAAGTTGGTCTGCTAGTGAAGCACTTCTTAGCAGTTTGGCCCACTGTTGCTTGTTCTTGGCGTGTCACTCGATGCACAAACACAGAGGTGGCTCACTCGATTGATATGCGGGTTTTAACGTCCCAAAACCACCATATGATTATGAGAGACGCCATGGTGGCTCACTCGCACACGCGCTTATCTCGGGATTCGGGTGCTTTGTACCTCTTGTGCTTCCACTGCAGGTTGCTTTGAATTTGCAGTAGTTAAAAAGAACATGAACGTCAATTCTCTCGCTGCCGCGGCCGCGTCTACGGAAGGAGCGCACTGCTCACGCGTAGTAAGGATTGTGACAGTTGTCAGTCCACGCTCGTCTTGTGTCTTCTTTTTGAAGGGTGCTTTCTGCTCAAGGTGCGCGCTGCAAGTTTTGAGCTGCTGGCCGTTCTTCGTGTGGCATTGCAATTTGTAACTGCATCATTCGTTTCTTTCGCCCTTGGCGAAACAATGCACAATGAATGCGCAACAATCTTTGCGAAGACACTATTTCACTTTCCTGTTATACCGATTCCTAAAAAGAGGGATCAACCACGTTTTCAGGGGCGAAGCTCCTTATAGCGGCACCCGTTCGTCCCTCGTAGCCGTTGTAGGGTGTAACAAGCATAACCTTTTCACCTCCAAGGTGGTGCCGGTGAGAGATTACTTCTGTGCGTTGTTGAACAATAATAAATAGTGCTCAGTTGTACATGCCAATGGCTGCTAATGGCGAATGAGAGACAGGAGCATTCAGCTTTTAGTTAACGCGCACGCTGCGATCCCCATTAGCAGCCATTGGCATGTACATTGAGCACTACCTGACAAGAAAGGGTTGCTACGTTATACTCGCTGGGTGTAACCTCCTTAGCTTTAGAAATGTTTAGCGAGCGTTGAGCCGCAGTGCCATGAATACAATGAACTTGTATATACCATGAATGAACTCGAGGTGGTTAAAGGTGGGAAGTAGATACGAAGTGCAAGTCGTAAGAAAGTAAAAGCCGAATTCTCCGCCTCTCATTTCCCATTAGCAGCCATTGGCATGTACATTGAGCACTATCTGACAGGAAAAGGTTGCTACGTTATACTCGCTGGGCGTAACCTCCTAGGTTTTAGAAAGGTTTAGCGAGCGTTGGGCCGCAGCGCCATGAATACAGTGAACTAGTATATACCATGACCTCGAGGTGGTAAATGGTGGGAGGTAGACACGAAACGCAAGCCGCAAGAAAGTGTGCGTGTGCCTCCTCTCGTTCAGAGGCTTGGAATGTCCACTGGATGGCGGTGCTCCTATGTGGGAAATATATGATGAAAAGATGCAAGATGGTGGTACTTGGAGTGTTTAACAGATGGACGAATGGACACAATGACAGATGCATGAATGGGCGCATGAACGGACGCAAGGGCGGATGCATGGACGAACGCAGGGACGGGCGCACGTACAGATGCACGCACGGACTGGCGGATGGACGCATGGACGGTCACACAGACGGACGCATGGACAGACGGAAGCAAGAACGAATGAACGGACGAATGCTTCGCCCCACTCTCCATCATTTCACTCCGTGGATATGCTGTCAATTTTTTTTCTTTTGAATTTTTAAGGCAGTTTAAGGGCCCTTCAAAATCAGGATGCTAGTTTTGAGCCAAAAAACCTTAAATGACGCATCGTACATGTAATTGACCGGCGTTGGTAGCAACATAGACGATGCATAAAGTCAGGCGATCGAAGATTAGAACATGTGGACGCTAGAGTAAATCCCTGTGTGAGCTCACTTTTCACCGACCAGCAATGGGTCGTCCAGCAGGCCCACGAAGCGGCCGCCAGGTACTCCCTGTCAGTACCTACGTGGGAGACATCCGCTACGCTCTATGATTGATATTTGGGGTTTAATGTCCCAAAACCACCATATGATTATGAGAGACGCCGTAGTGGAGGGCTCCGGAATTTTCGACCACATGGGGCATGTTCCGCTAGACTAAAATGAAGTTTTTCCATTCCACTCAAAAACAAGCTGATGAAGTTTTAGCGCATATGGTCGTGCACTTGCAAGCCACCATGTGACAAACTGCGCACGACGAGTGAGCGGGGAGGCAGTCCATCAATCATTTTTGCCGTGGTGAGCTCCGCATGCATTGGAGTGATTTCGTTTTTATTCAGCTTGTCGCTGAAGTTTGAGTTAGGTAGGGCTTTCAAATTGAGTTTCATGATATGGCTGTATAGCAGTAATGTAAAAGCTATGATTACAACAATTGAGCAGAAAGCTTCCCATTGCGTTTGGTGTCCCGTTTACTTTTTCGTTTTTCTACATCAGCAATTTTCGTAAGGACCTGCCCGAGCATTCCTATTCTGCACGAAGGTAGCAACTAACACTTCACAAAAAGAGAACTAAAGTTGTGAACGTGTACAGCGAAATCCAGTCTTCTTAGAAAGGCCAGTAAACAACCCAAAGTTTCCAAAAACTGCTATGAAGAGAAATATGTGCACTTTTGCAACGTGAACACGCAAGAACTTTGCGAATACGTGCTATAATAAGGAAGTTACAGGGATTAAAACATCCGTTTCAGTTGGTTTCAAATTTTCGTGTGGCATCGCCACTCTTTTCCGCCATAGGGAGGGGGAAAACGTAGCCCGTCGTGGTGACTCAACCCCATTTCGGCCACGTGACACGACGACAGTGATACGTCATCGGCACGCAGCGAACGACTGAGCGAAGCCTCGTCGACCTGGGCACGTGTCATATCGACGCGGGGAGGAAGCGTGGTTCCTTCCCCTAGCGGCAAGTAGCGAGACGCCTCTTTATCTGGGAGGCTTTCGTTATTTTCGTTCTGTTCTCGGGTGAAATTCTCGAGGCCCGTGTACTGTGCGATATCAGTGCAAGATTAAAAAAAAAAACACCAGCTGGTCGGAATTACAGGAGCCCTTTATTATGGCGTGTCGATAATCATATCGTGGTCAGGAAAGCTGACAGGCCTAGAGACACGTTGGTGTCGATTTGAGGACAGAATCTCTATGTACATAATTTCTTGCACATGTGTGAGCTTTTTTTTTTGCGATAGCGATTACATGGATACTCTCGGCTGGATTTTGCCGCCGGCGTCGGCGTCGATGTCATGCACCGTATATGTATACGTATCTATATATATAAAAACACAAGAAAGAAAAAAATAAGAAAAAAGATTCCAGCGCACGGGATCGAACGTGGGACCTCCGCGTCGTGCGAGGCGTTAACCATCGAGCCACAGTGGGATACCCACTTGGACGTTTAAACGGCAAGCTATTCATATCTACGACTTACTGCTGTTGGCGGGCATCTCGGGGGTGGGGGAACTATCGTGTTTTCAGCATTATCAGCAAGATGGCACAGTGAGCGCGCAACGGCTCTCATCTCTCAAGCGTACTTTGGCCCGCGTAGAGAATAAGTGGGTGTACGCTCGACCGCGCGCCCTTATCTTGCAGTGGGGAGGATCGTACGTTTTGGCTAGCCTTTGGGTTTCGCCTGAACGATTCTGTTGTAGTTACCGGGTGTACAAAGGTCACTGCAATCGTTGCACAGCCTCCGTTTGCGAAAAGGGTGCGTTTTTCAGACACAGCGATTTAACAACTGAGACGCTTATTCGCATCCACTTGTACCTGTGAGTACGTTTCGTGTGTCATTCGTGCGTGAGAAACGCGGGACACGGTTCGATTTGCTTGCCATGCTGCGCGTGACCTTCCAATTCGTTGCTATCGCGTTCATTTCTTTGCCTTTGCGGCAAAGCTGTGACTTTTTAGTTACGTTTTTGCGCTCCTTTTTTGCGGGTATACATTTTGTCCTGATTCTACAGAAATAAAAAGCTGTTCGCACTGTTTTCCTGTGTCGTTCCCTGTATGTTGGTTTCGTTTCTTTGTAGTGCGTTTAAAGTTTGCAATTTCAGATTCCACTAATTGCACAGGTGCTCTACTTTTGTTCTTGCAGCGGCGCCCGGATGGTTTCGTCTGAGCGCCTGGATAACGGTTCTGTGTTTTGGTTCAAGGTTACACAAAATTGCCGACAGCTGGAGGTTCATGCTTCAAAACAACTCAAGAGAAAAAAAAAGTATGCTTACTTGGACGCGAAGCCAATACCTAACGCGGTGTAATTGTATTTTGAAAGATGACCCATAAACACGCCCAAGGCGGGATCCAGGAGGTTCGGGTCAAATGCTGCGGGACCTTTCTTGTAGACAGAGTCGTAGAACAAGTAATTGCACCACCTATCGTCTGGGAGCACTTCTGGTGCACCGAGCTTTGTGCCGATTGTGCAGATCAGGCCAGCCCACGTGTCTTCTGCGTTTTGGGACGTTAAACACCACATATCAATCAATCAATCAATCACGTGTCTTCTGCGTAAGTTTATGAAGGACGAAGTTTGCAGACAAAAGGCTTAGGAGGACACTTAAGAGAAAATATCTGGTAAGCTTGCGCTGTGGCATTGCAACGCTGTAGCCACCATCGGAGCTCTTGAGAAGCAAGCTTCTTGCAATTTACCAGGCTTAAAAGTACACTAAAGAGAAACAATGGCTTGGGTTATATTGACAAACTGCACTCTGGGAACTATAATGCCACATGATTCACTATCATAAGTTCAATATTAGCAGAAAGAATAAAGTTGAAGTTTCATTTTTAAATTTCGCGCCGAAATCACCGTGCATGAAAAACGCTCGTGCGAACGCCTGTATGTTATGCTTCACATTAACACATTAGCGGCTCGTCTACTATATGATAAAAATAATGCCTCGTTTAGCACCTAACATTAATATAAAGTTGCAGTTCATATGTCAGGAGATGACTTTTTATTTTCTTGTTGTTGATGTACTCACTCTTGGCCGGTGTGGTTGGTAGTTGCGTGGTAGTGGGATTCGTGTCCACGTCGGTTATCGCTTCCGTAAGTGGTGCTTCGGTTTCTTCTTCGGTGTTTCCTTCCGTGATTTTTTCCTCGGTGCTTGCTTGTGTTGTTGACTTCGTCGTGAATGTGGTTGGCGTACTTGAAGACCTGAATTCGGGCACGATCACGGTCGGGTCATTGACACCCTTCCCGTTGTTTTCAGTGAAATCAGGCTGCTCGTCGTTCCCGGTTGTCTTGTCGTCGGATCTCGATCCTGAGACGGGAGGAGAGTTTATTATGTCCCACAACAGTCATTTTTTTTAATTTTGGAGTTCAACGTCCCGTATGTACAATTACTTTCAAAGTACGTGAGATGACTTGTCAAACGCAATCAAATTGTACCGATTACTCAACCGTAATATTTAGTAGGTGACGTATGTGGCGGGTGCTACACTTGAAAGCGATCGTTGTAGCTGTCTTTGTCATCTCCGTAGCAGCCATGGATGCTCTTTGCATTTTACCGTCGGCATGGGTTCCGTTGTGATGTTCCGTATAAATTCCAAAGGAGTGAGTTTAACGAAAGGGGGAAGAGATAAACATTGCTTGTTGCACACGATAATTAGAGTGTGCGAGGACCGACAATATAGTGAATAAAGCGCAAGTGAAACGCGCAGTGCTACTCACGTCACGCGAAAGTTCAGTGGCGTGCGCAGTTCCACCATAAAAATACGTGATTCCGCAAATGCACAGCACGATCAGCCGGGCGTGGTCGCCGTATCTTGACAGTGACTAGCACATACCTTTGCTTAGTATGTGTTCCCACTGTTCGTGTTGAAGCAGTACGAAGCTCGGTTTGCTCACCGCGGTGGCATCGTTTGGTTATGCTGTACCTATAGAGTGCCAAAGGAGCTGCTATAGCCTCACCTTGTATGAACGTTCCAATTCGTCACTATCGAATTCATTGCTTAAACCTCGTGTTGAAGCAGTGGCTTTTCTGGCTTGATATGGGAGACGCTTGTGACGGGCATCTTCTCGCACACCCGCTGTTTGCCTACTGAGATGGTGTACCACGGCGTAGCCATAGTAGAAGGGGTGTTGTTGTTAAATCCCCCCATTTTTTTCTTACTTTTTGTTTGGGTATGAAAAAAGTTCCTGACTACGCTCCTGTGGTTTACCCACTGAAGACTACGGAAGCCCAGTAAGTTATTTTACCAGCCGCAGAGGCCTTTGTCTCTCATGCGTCAACTCGATGTGGCTATTGAGCATTTCACGGCGGCTTTGGCCCGCTACACCGCTGACACATGCGCACTTATACACTCGCTTAAGAGCATATCCAAGTGTAGAAACCCTGCCTGCTTTTCCCACAGCGAATGGCGTTGAGTTATGCGCTTCGCATCGTGTCAACGTCCCTTCCTCTTGCGCTGTTTTCTATCGCACCGCCATCCTAAGATGAATAAACAACTCGCCCAGCAGTCAATCCTTCTACGTTTAAAATTTAATTTACACAAAATTCACACAAATGCCGCGTCGCATGATATTATTTAAAGTAGTTAAGGTACAGATATGTGTAAACCAGCTGCATACCGTGTTTATTTTGCCAACACGTATGAACAGTGAGTGACCATGTGCTCCTTACCGCTAGCGAATGCGACCACCATCACCGCCATGACGATGATTGCGAGGAGAATCAATACACCGACGAACACTGTTGCCACTCTTGGGACACCGCCACTGCACAAAATAATACAACACTTTACTGCAGATCCACGAAGCGAATGCTGATGATGGAGCGAAGCTAGGTCCTAAGGTCCATAATGTTTATGTTGAAGTGGCCGACTAGTTTAAAGGCCTGACTGCACGCACCCGTTGCAGCGCGTCAGCGCATGGCTTTCTTCACGCAGCGCCGCGCCCTCTCTCGGTAGAGAGAAAGGTTGCACAGCATCACGCAGCTACGCGCCATAGAGTTTCATACAATATTACCTAGAAAGGAATCTTGCGCTGCGATCGTGTACCCCCATGGGAATTATGGGAAGTACAGGCTTCGGATTGGATCGCGTTGGCCAGCAAACTGTCTACGGATCCTTTTCTACAGTTTCAGTTTCGTTCTTCGCGTAGCAGTGGGTAGTAGGGTGGGTGCAAAGTACTGAAGCTGCGCCTTTGTTGTTCAAAGAGGCTGAAAACTGCTAGGCCTCTCAATTTACTGCAACGCGCTCCTGGAGCTGTATAAGTCGTGTTTGAGTTTGAGCGAAGCGTCTTTCCACTCACCGCTGCGCATAGATGTAGCGTCCCACGCCAGTGCAGGATATTACATCGAGTTCACGTTCTTTATTCTTTATTCAGAAATACCCTGCTTTGCCCAAAGGCGTGTAAGCAGGGGGGTTACAGCTTTGAAAAAAAACAAGTCTTCGTTATGACAGCACACTTTGTCACAAGACAATTGATTCCACTCTTGTACAGTAATTTGTTGTTAGTGCGTCTTCCCAAAATTTGTTTAAATTAACTGCAAGTCGACGGCGACGCGAAGTAGACACACCGCCATGCTCTTCCGACTAGACTTCACAACAAAACGAGAGGTGCGTCAGGGGCAGACCACTTGAACACACGCATCTGGCATCACAGCAGACGAAACGTCGAGTGTTTCTCACTTAATACCGTGCTGTTATTTCCATTAATGAATATTGCTTACTTTCGAGAGCAAAACAAAAATGTTCGTTTTGAAATATTGCAAAGAATAAATAATTAAATCTTGATGCCAAATCTGGAACGCAACGGCAGAGCAATGCATACCCTGGTGGTTAAATTTGTCCAGGTTTCACTTCTACCGCCAAGTCACAAAAACATTTTGCAATTAGGCTTGCGTCCAAAAAAATTAAGCAAGTTTCAATTGGGCATAACTTCATGTTACCTTGTTTTACACTCAGCAAACGAACGTCGCGAATCTCAAGAACGTGATCCATTCGAAGCAGATCCGAAGCCTGTACTTCCCATAATTCCCATGGGGTACAAGCGGAGCTGAAGTAGTGCGCGTAGGCACTAGCGCCAGATTCCCCTCTAGGTATTATTGTATGAAACTCTATGCCACGTGCCTCTTCATGGAGAGAGGAGACGACGCCGCGTCAAAACGCCACGCGTTGACGCGCTGCAGCGGGTGCGTGTGGTCAGGCCTCCTCCTTGCGAGGAGGAGGTGCATAATGTATACGTAGAAGTCGCCGACTAGTATAAAGGATGGACAAATGGACTGACGGACACACGGACGAACGGATAGGTGGACGTATGCACGGAGGGACGGGCAGAACGGGGACGCAACAGTATAAACATGCGACTGTTTAACGTCCATCTGTTCGTACAAGACTTGTACGTATCTTAGGCGTCAGATTATAAAGTCTCGCTGAATAAAAAATTACAACACGGTCACCTTCCCTCCGCATGCTTCACGTAACAACCATTCCCAAGGTGCGTGGGGTCTGCGGATTTTTAAAATCCTTTGTAGGGTAGCAAGCCTTGTACAGCCGACCTAACAACGGCCTCAGGCTTACACGTGATGTTTTTGTTCCGGATTTTTACACTTCGCTACTTACATATGCGTTGACATAACATGAAACAGTGGTTCAAAGACAATAAATTAAACTATAGTTGGTTCAAAGACAATAAATTAAACTATAGTTTGATTGAATTTTTTTTTTTTCGCAGCAGTCAATATTGCATCATGGCGTGCCAGGTCGACATAGGCGGTTAGATTTCACGTACAAAAAAGTAGCACTGACGCACTATCCCTGATACGCTATATAGTATAGCGCTGATATTTACGGCCATTGATAGAAAAAACGTTAGTCAAACGCATTAATCGTGACAAATGGGCAGGAAACACTGCAGTCACTGCCTCATCTCTATGTATTTTTAAGAGTGTATACGATGACCTTCAGTTGACGCATGTACTTACATCTCATCGTACTTGCTCGCTGAAAAGTAAATAAATAAAACATAGGTGTGCAAGATTACTCGGCACTTTTCGAGACACTGAATCACCACCACAGCGTGAAAGTTTCGGCCGTAAGGGCTTTGCTGGTGACCAAGTATATGTACAGTAAAACGTGGTTGTTCACATTCACGGCACGTGTTTTTATATATTGAATTGCAGCTCGCGAAGATACGTGAATGCGGCAATTGGTTACCTGAGGAGTAACCTGATTGGTAGTTTGATGATTGTGGCGTCTCGCTGGAGCTTCCCTGCACGTTCGCTGACGGGCCCATTTCACGGGGTGGAGCCACGGGATAGCCGTCCCTTACGCCAACTGCAATGCACCAAAAAGTCGCGTGAAGCCGGCGTGAATATCCGATTATGATGAGAATGTGAGGTTTTAGCGCTAAGGATATGGCAAACGAAATTGTTTACACTTTCTTTAATAAAACCTACCGCGTGAAGCCTACCCTATACTGCTCGCCCATTTCCAGCACCAACCATAGTAATATGTCACGTCCCAAAAGCACGACGATAGTTATAGCGCGAGAACAAAACGACGACACAGAGACAAGAAGGACACGAAAGACACGTGTCCTTCTTGTCTCTGTGTCGTCGTTTTGTTCTCGCGCTATAACTATCGTCATGCCATACCAACTAGCCCAAGCTGCCACACTCCAAAAGCACGATTACGAGGGACGCCGTATATATAGTGGGGGGCACCGGAAGTCTCGGAAATCTGGTGTTCTCGAACGCGCACTGACATCGTGCACTGACACGGGCCCCTATACCATTATCGCCTCCATCGAAACGCGACCGCCGCTACCGGTATCGAACCCGGGACCTTGAGGTCAGCAGGCGAGCACCCTGCATAGTCACTGATACACCAAGGCGGACACAGCACCAACCATAGTTGGCTAATTGTTTTTGTTTGTAACTTAGTATTGTTTTTCGTGTGTGTTGGTTGTCAATGAATTTCGGTTTCAGTTTCAGTTTCACTTTCAGCTTTATTGAGCATTTTCTTCACAGAGTTGCGAAAAAGAAAACGCAAGGATAAGAGCAAAAAGCTGCTATGTTAGCAGCTTGACGAGGCTCCTACCCCTTTTCACTTGGCATTACAAAAAATCCTCAGGGCACAAAACATGAAAAAACAATTTGACGTCGATTTTCAAAACTTCAAGAAATTAGGAAATAAAAAGAAAATGCATCAAAATTACATCAGTTTCAGGTTTACATAAAATAATCAAACCACAAAGAGAGAAAAACAACAAAAAACAACAGAAAACAGCGTGTGGTCAATCATGAAACATGCACACGTTGCTAAACGGCTACCAAAGTATTACAAAATGATTATACAACGTTTACAACACTGGGTATGCGAAAAGCACAAGTTTTAATGCACAAGGGAAACACTGACGAGTGAAATGTTGCATGTTTTACTGTTGCGTGGTAATCAGATGTGATTATAAGTTAACGCTGACCTATTTCTCTCACATTTACCGCTAAGTCATCCGAAATTCGTTTAATTTCCTTTTTGCATATATACATTCCTGCTAAAGCATGCGTCCTACTTAATTTCACACCGAATAACGGCTCATTGTGGCACACCATTGGAACTATAGCGCTTATGTCGTGTTTAGGCAATATTGCCAGAGGAAATTCTCGTGCCGTCGTTCATCTATCACCAAGTTAAAACTAATTTTCGGCTGATTTCGCGGTTTATTTTGGTGTCGTGAAAGACGCGAGCTGTCGCTCGCTTCATAGCTTGGCAGTCACATTTGAAATGACACAATCTGACGGCGCAGCAGTTCATGTATAGGATATACTAAAGGCCATGATGCGGAGCCTGGTCTAAATTGTGTGCCTGTGTATTTACGCTAAAAACAAAAAAAATTATCGTTATAAAAATTACACGGGACCTAGTAGCACACACTCAAAGCTGTCTAAACAATGAAGCGCTATCCGGATGTTCGCGACCGAGATCGTTACGCCTCATTGTGTGGCATAGGACACTCATATACGTTAATATCCGCTCTACAGTCGCTCATTTGTCGATTCCCGCTGTTCCGTTTTCTAGCAGCGGAAAACGGAACAGGCACACGTGTGCCTATAGGCTTGTGAAATATGAACCGAAAGCTCCTCACGTGTCTTGCGCAGGTTGCATGAATATATACACACAGAAGCGAGGTGCCGCCACCGCAATGACCGACGCGCCGCTGGGCGGCCATGGAGGGCGAGGCTTAGCTACAACCCTTCAATGACCAGTATGAGGCGAAGAGAAAGAGTTTGCCAGGAAGGTAATCTATAATTGTCCGTAGCTATTTTAAAACCAGGTGGCTCATTTAAGTTATCCTTCCGATGCTCTTGCTACATCGTAACGCCCGACACATATATATTTTTTTCAGAGAAGCATCCGTTATCAAGGATCCGTTATCCCCGAGATGGCTGAAGATATCGCACCGTTTTGAGAATAACCCATTATCGCGTCTTTCCGAGCATATGCACCACCCTCTTCGGAAGTATGGCGCAGAGAACACACTCACCTGATCAAATTGCAGATGAGCTATCGAAGGAGAGCTATCGAAGAACCAGCGCGATTCACGTCGGAATGCAGAGCTCAGCCTCGAGATGGGTGATAATGATGATGACGCTGCAGGTAGTGAATGCTTTTTGATTGGTCAAAATCCATCATATAAGTACGCCAGTTTCATTCGTGCACCATCAACAAATATAAACACGTTTGATTTATAAGTGGGGTTTAACGTCCCAAAACCACCATATGATTATGAGAGACGCCGTCGTGGAGGGCGCCGGAAATTTCGACCACCAGGGGTTCTTTAACGTGCACCCAAATCTGAGCACACGGGCCTACAACATTTCTGCCTCCAACGTAAATGCAGCCGTCCCAGTCGGGATTCGATCCCGCGACCTGCGGGTCAGCAGCCGAGTACCTTAGCCACTAGACCACCGTGGCGGGCATATAAACACGTTTCCCGAGTAGGCTATTTTCGTGATCATCAGGTAAGTGTACAATTCGTGCTTAAATTAACATTCTGCTAAGTGTAAAAAAAATATGCACACGCATTTGAATTCAGATCAGCTTGAGGTCACGATGGCCTACAGAACTTGCTGGAAGCTTCATGAAAGAAAACACAAGACAAAATCCGAATGCTGAAAGAATATAGCTTCTTTTTTTTATGCACGCATACACAGATGTACTAGAGGAGAAAGACGCATGAATGAGTGCTGTTAGAATTTGTTGTTTTTTTTTTTTGCTAAATCCCAGAGGGGTGTGAGCCATACATGGAGGCTATCATTATCATTATGATCAAATCACGTTTCATTGATTTTCAGAAACATTTGAACTTGAGTACACTCACTAAAGAAATCAGGAACATTAAGCAAGAAAAGTCACAGCTTTGCCGCAAAGGCGAAGCAATGAACGCGATAGCTACGAACTGGAAGGTCACGCGAAGAGTGGCAAGCAGATCGAAATGTGCCCCACGTTTCTCACGCACAAATGACGCACTAAACGCAATCACATGTACAGACGAACGCGAATAACTTAAGACAAACGGTACAAAACCTGTAAAACGTGCATAACCACTGAATACCTAGCTGTGTCTCAAGAAGCTTTCTTAGTGGCTATGTATACTTGTGCACATGTTGTCAAGTGCAATTCGCGACTGTGGCAGGGATGAATGCACAACATCAGTTTCACCGAAAAGGTGAAGCAATGAATGCGATAGCGACAAATTGCAACGTTATACGAAGTGAGGCTGGTAGTCAACTCATTCAGATCCGATCTCACGTACCTCTACAAAACGCTGGTGTAAGAGAACCCGGCCGCTTCTGGTAAACTGCTGGCACCGTTTTTTGCGTGTGTGTGTGTGTGTGTGTGTGTTGAGACGCAGCCCGTAGAAGCTCCCGCCTGTTGTGGGAGATTCAAGGTGCGCGCTGATCGTTGCCGCGATAGCGCGGCAACCATAAGCGCCCTCTTGTTCACTCACGAGATAAGCACGCGCGCGAACGACCGCGGCCAGACAGGCAACGTGTGTATATATATATAAGGAAAAGAGGTGTATACCTAAGGACTCGTTTTCCTGGCTTGCCGGAACGTAAGCGGGAGCTACGGTGTCGAAGCAAGGTATATTTGGCTGTATTTTTACAACATTCCAAGCACTCCCTCCTCTTATTCTGAGAAAGGAACTTGTGGAGGACCAGGGCAGTGAAGCACTGTTGAACCTTCGTGCGTTGCTTGATGAGCCACTCGACAAAAAACAATGGTGCACTTTAACCCTTAAACGCACATGTGCAAAGAGACAGCTCGCGAACTCTAAGAAGTGATCAGAGAGAAGAGAGAGAGGTCTTTTGTATGGACATCCGACCCGCGCAAGCCAAAAATTCAGTGTTGAAATGGCAGTATAGTGCCTAGAATAATGGCAGCCAGCAACTCTCTAGGGCCCAGTCAGTCACTTTAAGAATGCTGCAAACGGGTACTTACCCGTCGCCTTTAGTGTACAGCAAGTTTATCGACAGCATAAAGCCGCAATGCCCTCATTGCGAAGAGAGACGTTGCACGTTACCCCACATGCTCTGGCAATGCGCGGCGCTGCGCGATGGCGAGCCTCTCAGCACAGAAGCTGCCTGGAGGACGGCAATTACCAGCTCGGACCGAGAGGTCCATATCCGGGCTGTCCAGAGGGCCCGCACTTTGGCGGAGGAGCTCGCTCTTCCTGTCCCCACGTGGGTGCGGCCCGCAGCCGACCCTCCCTCTTGAGGGGAATCGGCTCCTCAGGACAATTTGTAAATAAAGTTCATTGACTGACTGACTGAGCCAGCATCTCTGTCACGCTTTGTAGTCGCAGTGATCCTTTTTCTGGTGGCCGCGTCTGTTCAGGGTTCGATGACAAAGCACGGAGAAGAAAAATGAAACAAATTAGTAAACTCAGTTTCAATCCTACACCACGATCGCTTCTAACGTTACATTTATCCAATGATAGGCGGCAACCTTCTGGCGTCATTTCCGCCCGCAAAGTTTTGGCGAGCGCCACCACGTGGTAATGAGGTCGGCAGCGATATAGTGACTTTATTGCTCGATTAAAATACTAAATCATTTGATAGCGGAGCTTAGACCTGAAAAAGAGTCACTTTCACCGCGAGGGTATGAATGGGATAGCAACAACTTGGAATGTGACGCTGAGAACTACAATCAGATCGAAACGTGCAGCGCGCTGCTCAGGCACAAAGAACGTACGGAAACAACGCGCACGCGACGAGAGCCAACTAACAACATTTACAGCTCGACACTTAACGCGTTGTTTAAACAAAAACGACGCACGAAACGTGATCACAGGTACAGATACGAGTGCGAACAAGTGTCCCAGTTGTTACTTCGCTGTGTTTGAAAAGTGCGCTCTTTTCCCAAACGCAACCTGTCCAGCGAGTGAAGTTATCTTTGTGCGCCCTGCATCTAAACGCTATCGTTCCGGTGAAAGGCGAACGCGCGCGATTCTCCCCAACCACCGGACAAGTGCGCGGATAAGGGCCCTTCCCTCCGAAGAGCAAAGCACGCGTGGGAGATAAGAGCGTATCGCGACGAGCTATAGGCATCAACCTTTACGCCGAGCTAAAGCCACGCGCTATCTCGCTGATAATGCTGAAAACACGCTATTTCCCCCGAGATAGGCACCGCCAGTGCTAAAAGGTACATATAAAAACTTGCCGTTCGAACGTTGCACTAAGCCACAAAGGAGCAATTCCTTCGTGGCTCAGTGGCTAACGCCGCGCGCTCGCGACCAGAATGTGGGACGTTCAATTCCGCGTGCCGAAGTATTTTAAATGCGAATGCATTTTTTAGTCGGGGCATGTCGGGCGTCCGTCGGTGTCCGCGTGCCGGCAGCTGTTATCTCTCCGCTCTTTTTCTCTCTCCTACAGCAACATCTGCGGGCGCGCGCGCTCATCCTCGCCCCTAGCAACTGGAGCAGGTGGTGCCGGCGGAGTAGAGGTGAGTATAGTTACTGTACATGCTACCTAAAGGCAGCATATAAAGGTAGCATATACAGTAACTATAGCGGTGAGTGGAGAGGAGCACACTCTGGCGTGTGAGGGCGCTCGCATCGCCAGAGCTCAGCGGAGTCCCGAGTGTGTGGAGAGGGTAGGTGCAGTACTTCACCGCTCCTTCTGTCGCCGTCACTCTCTTCTCGATGCGCCCCACTCTCCCGTCCGCGCGCTCGTTTGCGCCTCACTCTCGACCATTCGCTGGCTGATGTGAAAATAAATGGTTTCTATACAAATCCTCGTCTCGTTATAATTTATTCCATTAAAATGACTACGCTGCGTACTCCGGCGCAAGAAATGCATTCACATTTCCTCACGATTCCTTTTGGGAAGGTGGGGACAATTTTTTCTTGATTATTTTTAGTATCGACAATTTCAACATAGGTTCAGTAGTAATGTATGAAAAATTTTCAGCAAGTTGCACTTTCAGATTTTCCGCCGAAAATTCCAGCAGTGACCGCCTGGTCTCAAATATTTTTTTTCGTGTTTTGGTGATATTCGCTCAACGAAATTCCTTGAAAGTTCGTATGTGAAGTCTCTCGATCCCGCAGAAAAATATGTACTTCCTTTTGATCGATTAACAACCACCTAGGCACTAGTAAACACTGTCATAACCTGTGACGTCATGGCAACGTGGCAAGCACAGGGATTTTCATATTGCAAAAGAGTAATTTACCAACATGACAGAAATTTCTTCCTCTTTAAATCCTTCTAATTATCTGTGGTGATGAACTTAACGACACTAGAATTTTCATAGCATAATCTATAACTCCATCCCAATCTTGTTTTGGTGGCCAACATTTGTTTTGATAAAGGGATTTAAAAGCACAAGCAATAATCCAGTGCATCTCCTGCTCCATGTAATTAATGCGTTGCTCCACTCTTTGCAGCAAATTTGCCTGGCATCTGAAAAATTTGTTTGGTGAAGTTGAAAACCTGTAGCAGGCACCCTTGGCATATACAGTCAAGTCAACATGAACAAGTTCTCCTAGTTAAAATTTTATTCTAGAGCAGAATGAAATATAAATCAACACAGAAGAAAAGAAAGTCACATCTCTGCATGACATCTGCACAAGGATCCATACAACGCAGCAACTGGAACGACGCATCACGAAACAAAACAATTCAGTGAAGCTACCATGCACATTCAATTACTCAAACTTGTTCCACAACAGCAAAGGTAAAACACTCTTTGAGCATCATGAGTGCTCCGAGCAAAAAATAGTGGGAGCATACGTACAATAAAAAAAAAATGCAATTGAGTACACTGAGAACAACATATCGCAAAGGCATGGAGAGACCACTCTGAACAGAAAAATCCCAGTGACAAGCATGAAAGCAAGCTTTCAACATTCAAGCTTGGGCAGGGGCAGTTGACAGTTTGTTCAAAACTACAGTGGTGAGCACAAGCCACAGCAGGCTTGATACATCGACAATAAAAAAAAGGTTTGAAGGGGCCCTGAAACGGTCTGAAGATTTGTTTTTTACAAACACATTGGGCCGGTAGACTGAGCAAGTCAAGTCTGTAATTCACCAAGGGTGATTCACAAACTGATTAAAGCTTTCTGCATAAACTGTGCAATTTATCGCAATGCTTTAAAGTTGTGAATCGCTGAAGATCACTGTGGCTGAGCCCAAGATGCTTTCAACCGCCCATTCACAGAGAGACATCCCTTGGTAGCACGACTCTCCCAGGCTGGAATGCACATGCGCATGAGATCGGCTGGTAAGATGGGGCATGCCACTAAATTTGTGGCGCAAATTATTTGATGATGCTCAAGCCTAAATGCTAAAAAAAGCTTTTAAAAACGTTTCAGGGTCCCTATATACAATTATACAAGAAGCAAGGAGCTAATCTCACCGGGTAGGAGACTGGTGCCAACACCTTCAAAGATCAAATCGCAGCAGTGTTAGTAATTTGACATAGGGTTTTATGCCCCAAAACCACTATATGATTATGAGAAACACCGTAGTGGAGGGCTCTAAAAATTTGACCATCTGGTGTTTAACGTGCACTCACATCGCACACCACAAAGCATTAATAGAGGGACACTAAAGCAAAACTGAGTTAATATTGACAGAAATTATTCTGTTCCAACTCTAATATTTCACCATCATAGGTTATTTATTGGGACAGAAAAAGCGGTTCAAAATATTATGTTAGAATTTGACACCAAACCTTCAGCGTATAAAGATTACGTCAGGAATTTGGAAGTCTTCTTGCATACTTTTGGCTACATTAATTTGATTAAATTTCTTAATACTTACCACTTTCAGACTTTTGGTGCCTTAGAACACAACGTAAATCACTTTTACAAACAAAACGATTACATAGGCCCTAGCATAAGTCATCGAAATCTATGGCACAGTGGTAAGCTCGTGCAGAAACATCAGTGCAGCATCACTATTTGTATTTTCATTTTGAGAGTTTCCCAAGTGAGCATCCTCTCACGGCAAGAGTGGTGTTTTCGCTATTGTGAAATGGTAGCTTACTAATAGAGAAAAAGTTGCTCTTCACTTTAGTGTCCCTGTAACACTTCTGAATACCTGAACCCTGACAGCTTATTACAAAGATGGCAACACCGGCTCGTCCCTCATCCTTCAGTAAAAAGAATGCACCTCTAACACTCCTGCCTTCGTTTTTGGTTTTTGCTCATCAAAGAAACAAGGTATGCACCACAAATATGATAATCTCGTAGCAGCTTCTTAACAGTCTAAATGATAACATGTGAAGTTTTACGCCCCAAAGCGACGATACGATTATGCGAGATGACGTAGCAGAGGGCTCGGGAAATTTTGACGATCTGGTGCTCTTTAACGTGTACCGACATCGCACAGCAAACAGGTCGCTACCATTTCGCCTCCACCGAAATGCGACCACCACAGCCAGGATCGAGCCCTTAACAGTCGAAACCAACAAGTCTAGGTTTGCAAAAGGCTTTTCTCATGGAAGGTGCCTCTTTTCTTTCTATTAACAAACACCGAGGAACTTTCCTAATGAGTGTTTCAGTAAAGCAAACACATGCAACGTGCCCATTCAGGTGCATCACTTTTCATTGAATCTAGTACACCTATTGTGGCCTACCCCATATTCGCTAGTACTACACGTGAGACGTCCTGCTGCATTTGTTACAGAGGGCCAAGAACGAAATTCAAGACTTGTACAAGTTTCTGAGGCACTGCAATTACTTGCAGACAAAAAATGCCGACACTGAGCAATACCATATATTGCAAGTTCACACTAATCATAAACCATCACCTATCTGACGTTCGTCAGCTGTTTCACTCCCCAAGCAGCAATGAAAAAGCTTGAACGTGGTGGTACAGTTTTCAGGGGCAGTACTGACCGGCAACAGTGTCAGGAGCGGTCTGCATTGACTGTCCTATCAGTTACGTCTTTCTCAGAGTGGTACCCAAGCAATGGTTGCATTGTGAGTGACGTCGTCCATCTTGTTGCAGCTGTGGCGCCGAGCACGCGTGCACCGGTTTCTCCTGAAACCTGCCACATGGGTATGCCACGGACAACTCTGGAAGATTGATTGATATGTGGGGTTTAACATCCCAAAACCACCATATGATTATGAGAGACGCCGTAGTGGAGGGCTCCGGAAATTTCGACCACCAGGGGTTCGTTAACGTGCACCCAAATCTGAACACGCGGGCCTACAACATTTCAGCCTCCATCGGAAATGCAGCCGCTGCAGCGACAACTCTAGAACAGCGCGGACAGTGGAAACGTAAGAGAGCTCGCATTCGCCAAATTGATAGTGCAGTCCTGGCACAAAAACAGGCCAGGGAGGTCGAGTGCCAGCGCCAACTGCAAACCGATGATAGGGCAGCCTTCGAAGCCGCACTAAATCTAGAACAAGAATGCAAGCACGGAGGTTGGCGGATCCTGCAAGCCACGCCGCCGAGTTATTTCGCGATGTCGAACGCTCGTAACAACACCGCGCTGAACAATTAATCATGGTTCTTAAAGATAAAAAAAAAAGGCGCCTAATTTCTTTCTGCCTATAAGAGACACGGCGCAGTGCATATGCCGAACAAGTGACATTACAGGGTCAACGTAATGGTTGCAGGATTATGATCGCCGGGGCAAATGCCCGCTTTCGACAGGGGTTTCTCTAGCGGCACTTTGGCTGCGACTGCAGCGTTTGTGACCACTTGTGATTCGAGAACAACCACTGTGATTATTGCATTGCACATCTCCATGACCGTGATCATGCGAGGCAAAATGTGCAGCATGCGAAATAAACACTGCAATAAATCCAGACCAAGAGTGTGTCTAACTTCACTAAAAAGCACAAACATATAACCAATAATTGTGAAAGACTTTAGTGTCACGTCGGGTTGAATCCATTGCTGAACACCGGGACCGCATGTTCCAAGGTTGACCATTAGTGCCGAGTGCTGGAGCGGTGATTTTTTATTTGCAACAGTGTGTCTTGCATTTTGCACAAAAAATAACCAAGTGGTGTTCTGTGTTTAGATAAATTAGAAATATTTCCTAAGCCAAAAGCCCAAATGCATCCAAAGTTACTCTCAGTCGAAGTTTGGAGTTATGAGGCTGCCAAACAAGAGCTAATGATTGCTTAATATGTGGAGTTTAACGTTTCAAAACTAATATATGATTATGAGAAACGCCATAGTGGAGGGCTCCGAAAATTTTGACCACCTGGGGTTCTTTAACGTGCACCCAAATCTGAGCAAACGGGCCTACAGCATTTTCGCCTCTACTGAAAATGCAGCTGCCGCAGCCGCGGTACGCTCCCACAACCTTCGGGTCAGGAGTTGAGTACCGTAGCCAATAGACCAACCCGGCGACAGGTTTGCCACTGGTGGCTGCTTTTCATCAAATTTGCCAAATCGAAGGGCCCATGGTGACATAAAATTGTAGGGGCTGCTTCACCTTGTATATGCTACCACTGAAACCATCTTAAACTTGTCTGATGAGATGCTAGCGTTCAGGAACGCTGCTGGTGCATGCATGCCCTTTATCAATGGTCAAATGGTGAAGTGGGTGAAAGGGCTCCAAGCCGACTAAAGCCCTCCCTTGGTGAAGTGAGTGATGCGACTGGCATTAAAAAACGTCAGTATAATTGAAGGGTTATGGATGGCACTGTACTGCACTGGGATATACATAATTAGCAATTTGTATAACTTGACATGCCACAGACATGAAGAGTGGCAACATTTTCGACGACATTTGAAGAGAAATGACGATTCTTGGCTTGTCGTTTGGCAAATTTCATTGAAAAGTCAGTAGAATCCCTGCCCGGCAGGGCAGCCAAACAGGAGCAACAAATATGTATTGTCAGAGGAGTCTGCTAAGTCACAAACGATAAGTGGTAACAGAAAAACCAAACAGAAAAAATAGACTGAACTCTGTTAACTGTCACTTAGCAAACAAACACGTACAACTGAAAAAGTTTGATGAAACCAACACTTCAAATCTACTGAGCACAAACTGCAAGAAGCTTTCTAAGTTAACTAGAAAGTACTGCAATGCTCAGGCATTAAAATCAACAAAGATCTCGAGTGACTCGCGTGATCCTTCGGAGTGTGGACTCCAGCTACGGTCGGAGTCACTTTCGATTTCGTCCAGAAGTCGCGCTGTTCGCGTACCGAACAGAACACCTGGATACAAGCTGCTGCCACTAACAAAGCTGTCGCGCGTAGTGCGGCCTGTCCGCAGCGCCACTGCTGATCGGTGGCCACGCTGGCCAGACGCTGCCATTGTCTCAGCGCAGCGCAGCCGCGTTCCAAGGTCACCAAGGCTGTTTTGCAGGCCTTCCACCGAGTCACCCAATCGGCGTAATGTGTCGCGAAGCCTGTTCAGAGCATGTGTAGTTTCCTCAGCCTTCTGTTTCCAGTCATCACGCTCCGACGTGGCATCTGAAAAAATAGGTAGACACAGACAGAGCCTTTGGTTGACGTTATCATAGAAAATTTTTATCAACAGATTCGATAGACAGCTCCAATATATTGTGTGTATATTGTCACGTGCGTCGTCGTCACTAGAAGCCACAGAAGACGAGGGTGCGGCAGACAAGGTTTATTAGTAAGGAGGCGTACTTGTGCCTCACGCTTAGGACACAAAAGGAAAACTAACAGGATCGGAGCGGCGTGCCTATGCACAGTTGCCGTTCCACCAAAAGAACAACCCACAGCTTATGCGCTGCCAGTTATTTAAGCGCTGAAAAGACAACACAGAACATGCGCACATCTATCATCAGATACTGCACTGTCTGATACGATGGGCCCATCGGAAGTTAATCGCAGTCCGCTCTAGCCTATCTAAATGACGCGACGGCTGTCGCTCTATAGTGGCAGCTGCGCAGAACGGCATGGCACGTGGCAATATAAATAATAAGAACCTTGTTCATACATTTCGAAAAAAAAAAAAACACTAGAAATAAACACAATCCAAATCATACAAACCGAATCAGCTCAATTAAATTTTTGTGATTGCGAACGTAGGAGCCAAGAAATCACACTAAGCGAGAGTGTACCAACAAGGTTCTACTTTATGCATGCATGCATGCATGTATGTATGTATGTATGTATGTATGTATGCATGTATGTATGTGTGTGTGTGTATGTATGTGTGTGTGTATGTATATACCGTATTTACTCGATTCTACCCCGCCCTCGATTGTAACGCGCACTCGGTTTCCACGACGAAAAAAAAAAAGTAAGACATCAATTGCAACGCGCACCCATTTTTCTCGTTGGCCCACACGATCACACCACTCGGGAAAAAGACTCCTTTCGGGAGCATCTTCCGTTTAAATATGAGGTACGGGGGAAGCTTGTGCCTATCTGACGTGCAACAAAGCATTGCCGTCACTCTAGTTTTACCGTGGCCCGATGTCAGCACGCGAACTTGCTTCGCCCCCTTCTTCTCGACGATTGTGGTGCCAGGCATGTCGAAGTAAAGAGGCGTCTGATCGGCATTCCCGATTTGCCCAAGCAGGTAGCCGTTGTTGTGCTGCAAGTTTAGGACGAACCTCTGAAAACTGTGAAGCTTTTCATCGTACTCCTTCGGAAACTTTTCGCATATGCCCGTTCCCCTTCGGAGGGAAAAGCCTTTCCTCTTCATAAAGTTAGTTGGCCTGCACCTGCTCGCTTTAAACTGGCTCCGCATTAGCCATTTTTCTAAAGCTAACTGCATAGCCTGCACTTGGAGCAGTTCTGTCGTCACGGGCCGCTGTGCCGCTCACTGCTCACATACTCGCCGAGCAGCTGGAAACCGACCCTGCTGTGATCCAATGAAACCTTTGCGTGAATCTTTGCTGTCGACAATATTCTGCTTTTGTCTCCGCCAGTCCCGCACGCACGTTTCGGGAACTCCGAACGACCGCGATGCAGCCCGATTTACGTTCGTTTCGGCACACGCGATGACTTTTCTTTTAAAAGCGGCATCGTGGTGCACTCGTCGAGTTTTTGGAGTCGGCCCTTCCATGCCGTCGATGCTAATGCACACCAAGATGACGAACTCCTCAGCACACGTACGAAGTGCTGCACATGGGAAACACATAGGCAGAAATGGCCGACGCGCCATGCCGACGCACGTAGGGGGCGGCCATTTTGAAATGCCGATGGCAATAGAATGACCGTATTCATTTTTTTTTTTTTTCGTACTCGATTCTAACGTGCAAGTAATTTATGAACTCGCTTAGCCAGAAAAAAGGTGCGCGTTAGATTTGAGTAATTACGGTATGTGTGCGTGTGTGTGTGTGCGCGTGCGTGTGTACCATATATACTCGCATAATGATCGCACTTTTTTTTTCAAAAAAATTGTCTCCAACTTTGGGATGCGATCATTACGCGGGGAAATTTTCCGTAAAAAAAAATACTCCGAGCACCAAATAAAGTTGTTTGTCCTGTCCTGTCCGAGCACTGAAAGCACAAAAAAGTCGCTAATCAGAATTCTTACGATAACTCTCATGAACATAACCAAAGATAAAAGTAAATTAGGGCTTACCTTTGTAATAAAATGCACGCATTACGCAAGAGCTACATGCATAGCACACTGCCCTTTTATTTTTTACCTCTCTGACCCCCTGACGTTCACTCAGACTCCGAAGCGTCCGTGCGCCACTCCTTCAGCTCGGTAATGTCAACAGGATGGCCTCAAAAGCTATCCAGCACAAGAAGTGAAGGAAGCAGAACTGCTCGTGCTCTTCGCCCCCAAACCGTCTTGATCCAATCGACCATGAGGTCTGCTGTCATCCACCCTTTCACTTGAGCACGGATGTGGATGCCACGGGGAAAGTTTCCTTCGGAATTGTTTTCCGTTTCAGAATAACATACGGCGTCAGCTTGCACCCGTCTGTTGTCACTGCGAGCATCACGGTGCATCGCTGCTTCTCCACACCACACGTTTTCAGGAGAGCGCTTCGAGCACCTTTCTCGTTCACAGTAGTGCTTCGAGGCATGTCGAACGTCAACGGCGTTTGGTCGGCATTGCCTATCTGTGACAGCAGGAAGCCGTTTTTCTAGCGTATCCTCGTGACGAACCTGTGGAAATCGATCACCTTGTCTTCGTATGTGGATGGAAGTCGCTGGCACAACGACGTCCGCCGCCTCAGCGACAGTCCATTCCGCCGTATGAAGCGTGTCGTCCAGCCGGAACTGGCGCGGAAGTCCTTTGTGGCTATTCCCAGCCGCCTGGAAACTGTGCGCGCCTGCGTCCGTATCATGTCTAACGACACTGCACAACCGTCCTTGCACATGTTCTTCACGTATTTGAGGACTGCATTTTCAATATTCGGGAACTTGCCAGATTTGGGTCCGCGGAAAGCTCGTCGCGTGCTGTTAGTAACCATGAGCTTGTTGCGCTGTTTTTCTAATATCGGATCTGGATTTCGTCGACGCCGAAATGTCTGCCGGCAGCGCGGTTGCCGTGCTCTAACGCGTAGTCAAGCGCCTTCAGCTTGAACACAGCAGTGAAGCTTGCATACCGCCCCATGGCGAAACGGCTCTTCAACAGAGGATCACAGAACACCTACAAAGACGATCACAAAGCACACACATACACACACAAAAAAAAACGTGGTCTAAGAAAAAAAAAACCATTGCTGCGGGATGAACACAGGTCGACCAACAGGCGACCGCCGCGGTAACAGTGCGGGATGTCAAAACAAACATGGCGGCTAACAGAGCGAAGCGACCGCATTTTTTTTTTCTTCTTTTCGTCAGTTATGAAGGTTCCGAGTACGTCACGCGCGTCAGAACAGTTTCTTCAATTTAAATAAAGAATGCTTTCATTTAAATCAGCAAATTTACAGCATTAGCGTAGTGATGCCTGCTTTCAGATCACAGAAACAATGATAGGCACGTTCAGCTGCCACAGACATAAAAACACATGGCGGGCATTCAGTGAAAACTGCTGCTTTTGCCCTTACTGCAATCCTAAATGGCATGTTTCCGCCAACGGCGAGCAAAAATTAAGAATATGTTTGGTGCGTGCAGTTGGCGAGTTTCATTCGACAGATAATAAAGGCGATGATCATCGGCTAGACTTGGCACACGACATATCGATGCGGCAAGTTCGGGGTGCGATCATTACGCGGGGGAAAAAAAAAATCTCATTTAGACAACAAAAATTAGGGGTGCGATCATTACGCGAGTGCGATCATCATGCGAGTATATACGGTATGTATGTATGTATGTATGTATGTATGTATGTATGTATGTATGTATGTATGTATGTATGTATGTATGTATGAAGTCCCTAAACTGTGATATGATTTATATATATGAATGCTTGACAACAGGAATCTTGATCTAGAAGCACTTGACAGCAATAATAGAGAGCTTAGCTTTTTCAATGCACTACATATTCTATGACATCGTACATGTTGAAATATCCCTCAAGTTTAGAACTCACATGTGACATCAGCAACCCATGGCATAGAAAAGCATGAAAAACAACACATGGAAGCTTCAGAGCTAGACACCTTTTTGGGAACAGTTCAATCAAGTTATCCTACAACAAGGGTGGGCTCACTGACTGGTTCATTTATTCACATTGCATCTTGACCAGCAACCACAAGCTGCTACTGCGAAGCCGTGGACATTCTGAAACAACGATTTGCCCAGACTGATGCAATCAGTCAGGCTCGTATGCAGCTATTCAACGACATGCAACCAGCTCAATCCTCCCAAGACCTTCGAGGACTTCGATGCCTGTACTACACAGTGCAATTACAGAGACATGCCCTCAAGACTCTCCCGGTATCGGATGATGACTACTATGCAATGTTCTGTCTCATCTTCGTGATGTTGCTTCCTCATGACATAGCCCTTCACTTCAACAACAAAATCGCACACCGAAGGAAGCACAGGCCAATAAGGACAGCACAGCCAGCACCAGAAGGCCAAGATCTTCACAGTGATGGTGACATACACATCACAAATACGAAATTCAACCACAAAAAGTTTGACTTGTCTAAAAAAACCGGTTGTTCATACAAACGCCTGTTTTTTCTGTGATTCGACTTCCCATTATACAGAGCATTGCGATTGTCCCGATTTCTCTCCAACAAAATAAAAAAAATGACTCTTAAGTGCCGGTGACTGCTTTCACTTCACATTGCAACACCACTTGGCAAAATATTGGGGGAAAAAAGTCAACTGTACAAAGCGAAAATGGCAGCAAGCGGAAACCCTCGTATAATGAAATTAACCGCCAATCCAGAGACGTTACAAAACTCGATACTACTCTGAATGATTAGAATCGACAATTCCAAACTAACAATTCTACATTCAATTCCTACGCTGACAGGCTGGCAGTTTCTCTCGTTTTGCCTTTGATTACTGCAACAGAACTCTGCTGAGACGGGCAATCGTTTGCACACTCACAAATGCTGGCAGCCTTGTCACTGCAAGCAGAGGTGCAACAGGCAAAAATAAGCGCGTGCCAAAAAACTTCGTTGAGAAGCATGTTGCATGCCAGTCCATTCAGTTGACCATTTATTCCCTACTTCCACTGTTTTGAAGAACGGCTTTTTTGTACTGTCAATTTCTTTCAAGACCTTTCGGTGAAACAACTAAGAAGTAATGATTGCCATGATTGTCATTATTTTATTACTATTTCCCATTTTATTTGCTGCTGGATACCTCTTGCTGAAGAAAGGAAATGGCATATTATGCAAGCTTGCACTTGCTTCCAAAAAATAATTTTAAAAAAAGGTGAGCTTAAGCAGCAGAAACCGGTACCTACCATCTAGCTTACGCTTCAGCTCCTCCACACAGCTGTGGGTCTTGAGACGGTCCCGAGTGAGCACAAGTCCACAGCCTTGCTCGCAAGTGACTTCACGAAGTGGGCACTGCCTTACGTGAGACTCCAGCTCGCGACGTGCACAACGGTGCTCGCATGCCTCGTGCGGACAGCCGACCTCGTGAAACTCGCACGAATTCACGTGGTTCGCAAAACTTTCTGCAGCTACACGGGCATCACATCCAGAATTTCGGCACTTTACCTGTTGGGCCCACGATAAAAAAAATAAAATAAGTGAGTAGAATAAATACTAAAAACATTGCTGTCTATGTATAAACATTTGCTGGTTTTAAAATGGCATTAAAAGGACATTTCAGTAAGATTTCTAGCTGGCAATAAAAAATGAAAGATTTACTTTATGAAATGCATGCTGCAAGCAATGAGAATAAATTATGTGCAAGCAAGTACTAAACACAGGACTACAGACAGAAAGCCCCTGAAAGAAATCCTACACAGAAAGAGCCCCGTGCAGCCATGTTCACGTCTGTGCGGAGTGCGTGAGCAGCCCGGTTTTGCTCTATGGGGCAACATCTTGCGACAGTTGCAGTTTCTGACATTGTCAGCGTGGCTACTAGGTCACGCATGCTTTTCACACATCCCGTCACAGCCCAGAACTGCCAGGAGGAGGTGCCCCACACAGCTCTTTACATGATGAAAGCTGCACATGATACAATCTTATACATGTTCTTAATGAAACGGAATGCAATGTCCCAAGAGAACGAGAGGTGAAAACTGCCAACAGGTGAAGGGAGAGCGCCCTGGTGGAATGTGTGATGTTTTGGCAGCCCGCTGCAGGACTGTACAAAAAATTCCAAACGGCTTTCAGCGAATTAAGGAATGTAGACTTATTATAGCTGAACACCAATATTCGGGGCCCTGTTTCTCAGAGCTCAAAAATGAAGAACACAATCACTTGCGCAATTTTATTTGTGTCACACGGCTCCCGACACCAAAACCGAAACTTTCAAGATGTTTCAGTGGTTGGTTGTAGTGGTTCACTGTCCCGTGCACGGAGGCTCTTCTGGCAAATTATTAATAGCGATTGTTGCCTTCAAGGTAGCCTAATTTGGTTTTGAAGTAGATGAGAGTGCTCGTTTGGGCTGGCAGCACCTTGCGAAGTCCCCACCAGCATGACATGGACGGATGCACCGCGCACCATTCCACAAGAAAAGAAAGTATTATTATGGATCTTGCAGAAGATTCGTAGGGTGCACACAAAACCACGAATGGCACCCATTAAGTTATTGTTCCTCCCCACCCACTCGCACTGCTGTTGGGCTTCTCTGAATGTGGTTTTCACTGCTTACGCCAGGAATGCCTCTCTTTTTCCTTAGAGAACACACTTTCACATCGTTCCATTCTTTCTTGTGCACGGGGAACCTATTTGAAAACTGCACGATCAACATCACCAATGCTTGAGTGCACGTCGTGTTAGGCACTCTCCCACTGTGGGGTGCTAGTTTGTTATAACTTTGGGTGGGCATTCTGAAGTGATGCTAAAATTGGTCACAATGAGCAATGCCAGCATTAATAAACTATATAAAAGAGCACTTACGATTCAATTTTGGAATGATCAGCCATAAGGCTACCAAGTAGAGTAAAAAAATGTCACGAAAGCTTCTAGTGCTCCCCTTTCCTGTTCGTTTTGTTTGTTTTTTGTTTTTTAAGTAAGCACTTACTGTTTGTGCAGTATGTACTGAACAGAGACAGCATTAATTTATTCACAATCTCAACTCAGTACAAACTAAACTCAATAACAACTTCATTCTGCCGAAAGTGCACACGAATTATGGCAAACAGAGGCTCATCTTGCAGCCATATCATTATAGAATACAATCTAAATTATTAAAAAGTCTAGAAAAACCTATAGATTTAGCCATAAAATGAGAAAATAATTCGTTATGCAACATTCATTCTTTTGTATTATCTTTTTTTCCCCCTCTCGAGCTGTTATTCTGTCTTCAAGCTGCCATTTGTACTTAGCTTAACTTACCGCTGATACAATGTTGACATTAATATCATCATTTGCTTGTATCTCTACATCATTATTTAAAATCTTGCGATCATACCACCTTTGTTACTGTTATTCCCAATCAAATATTTATGTTTATACTGTACAGGAGGTTCCTATTCTCTTCACACTACGGGCCTCCTTTAGTATATCCTAACAAATGAGTGTCCCACACTCGCCATAATGGCAACAGGCGGCGCTGACTGACTCTCCCATGCACATATAGCCTTACCAAGTGAACGAGGGGATACCCGCGGGGTAGCTCAGTTGGTAGAGCATTGGACGCGTTATTCGAAGGTCACAGGTTGATGATAGTTATAGCGCGAGAACAAAACGACCACACAGAGACAAGAAGGACACGAAAGACACGAGCGCTCGTGTCTTTCGTGTTCTTGTCTCTGTGTCGTCGTTTTGTTCTCGCGCTATAACTATCGTCATGCCATACCAACTAGCCCAAGCTGCCACACTTCTACGTCACAGGTTGAGTCACTGAGGTATCTCTTTGTCCACTTTTCTTTCTTCACAAATATATTACAATTACTTCCAATAATATCCCTCATACTTTATTTTCCTGGCATGATTGTTAATTCTCATTATATTGTGCCTAATAAAAAAAAAGAGCACTCAAATTTACACTTCATTTCTTATCCTGTAGTGTGTTGTGAAAAAATAAAGATCGACTGATTGCTAACCTTGAGACGGTTGACCATGTTCTGCACAAGAGGCAGGGTGGGCATGAAGGCAGAGACGGCCCGTTTGCGACACACGGGGCAGCTGTTGTTCTTGCGGACCCACTCGGAGATGCAGCGGCGGCAGAAGACGTGCCGGCAGTGGCACTCGACGGGCTCACTCAGCACAGAGTGGCAGATCACGCAGATCAGCTCCTCATCGGGCTTGGGGTCATAGTCTTCAAGTGTCAGCTCTGGGACGGTGCAGTGCACGGCTAGTGGACCGTATCCAGAATAGACATGTTAGCACTCTTAGACGACAGATATTGGTACAATAAACCTTGCTTCCTTGCCATATTTTCTATAACAGACCACGTTAAAGGGACACTAAGGAGAAATGATTAGTTGTTTTAGACTGATAAAATGCACTTTGCGAGAACTCTAACGTCCCAAGTTTCACTGTTATGAGTTCAATGTTAGCGGAGAAAATCAAAGTCGAAGTTTCATTTTTAAATTTCACGTCGTAATCTCTGCACATCATGCCAGAAATTCCACAACGCATTTTTCCTATTTTCGTGACATTGCTTCATGAAATTTTCTGAAACTTTATATGCTAGGCCTATGGCCCACCCACAGAATACAATGTACTTCAATTTTATCCATTAGAAGCTATGTAGGATCCAAAAGACGCCTTCAAAGTTCTATGACGTCACAATGTTTGGTGTGAGAATCTCAAGGTGGCCTCTCCACGCACAGTTTCTTTTTGCTCGTTTTCACGCTTAACAAATGTCATGTCACGATAAGAGTGGTGTTTCGGGGATTGTGAAATTGTACTTTACTAATACACAAAAATTGCTCTTTAAAGTCCCTTTAAAAAAGTATGCAGTTTGAAGCTCAAGCCAGATTTCGGGTTGTACATGTGGTGCTTCTTCCTTCTGCAAAGTGTTGAATGAATCAATCAAACCACAGAGCAATGACCAAAGCAAAATGCTTTTTGTGCGACTAAGGCAAAGAAACATGCATGCCCTTCGCAGCACATAGAAAAACAAAGCGAAGAATTTCTTTACATATATTAAAAACTATATATAACATAATATGCAAAATAACACATATTAAAAATAAGTCTGAGTAAGGTATGCCTGGTGTGCACAAACACAGCTGAACAGAGCTTTAGTATATTCCACTGACCCAAGTAATTGAGGTCTACTGCTTTGGCTGGGCAGGATATTGTGTACTTAGTTTGAAGAAGCTTGCTACAGATAAAGGACAAATCGGATTCGGGTGGACAAAGTACAATAATAGAACACAACACCCCCACCACGCTGAAAAATGGTCATAGAGACTTCAAGTGTGACGAGCAGCTCAACATCCCTCTGCAGTAATTTGTTTCAATCATTACTTGTCAAAGAAATGCTATTTCCACAGCTTGCAAGGCTCACTTGTACTAAATCTGTTAACTAAGGTACCCAACGCACTACTAACAAGAAGGTTCTTTTACAAGGCATATTGGTTTGGTCTGCATCAATAGTTTTTCCTCTACAAAAGTTACCGAAGTTACCAGTGACAAACTGTTTCTAGAAGACAAAATGGCCTAAGAATTCTGAGTTCAACAAGGGCAGCATTATGGGCTTGCTCCCATAGAGTTTCCTATAAATACACTAGAGGGAACTCCGGCGCTAGTGTCTATGGGAGCTACAACGCACAGCATTTCAGCTAACATGGGAATGATGGGTAGTACATAGATTTGTCTCATTTTTGTACTTCTGTCTCCGGTCAGCTTCGTGTGGCTTGAAGTTGCTTCGTCACGAAATGACAATCGGCAAATGTTCAACAGTTCCACCCCACTACTTTAAACTTTAGGCAAACCATTTCAAATCGGGCCACAAAGTTTATAACTGTCCATTCTTTCAATAGAAATAATGCCCAAACACAGCAATAAACGAAGCCCCAAGTGCGTTCGAGGCCCGCAAGTACGAAGACTAGGCAAATCTGTGTACTACCCGTCATTCCCACGGTCACTGGACGATCGCAATTTTAGGAAACTCTATGCTTGCTCCATCTTGACTGAGGCGACTCAAACACAAGGGAGCACTATGACTAAAAAGTTTTGCAAATAGCCTTGACTCAATTAGGTCTAGCTTAGAAGCTAACTTTTGTACTGTGCTTTCATAATACAATCCACGGGGCCTACACAATGCAACACCTTAGCAATATCCACTGAGTGCACTCAAACAACGTTTTTCTTTTTCTTTTTTTTCTTTTTGATAGCTTGCGCAGATCAGTGATGTACTTACAGTCCGTAATGCAGTTTAGTGGTACTTCAGTTATTGATATAACTGCACTTTCATCCTTGAAATGGGGGCTCTCATTTACAAAGTACGTCAGTCAGCGTACTTTGTAACAGTTACAAGGCGCAGTCAGCGTACTGACTGCGCCTTGTTATCAGGAATATAGACAACACAAATTGCCGAGTATGCTCAACGCTGGAAAAGTTCAAATATGCGCGCCTCGTTGTACGTCTTGACGTGCGCACGCTTTAATTTGCTTGGCAATGTTCACTAAACGACCGGGCACATGGGCAGAATGCGCGGAACCACAGCGCGAATCGTCGACTCAATGAGCCGTTTTTATTAAATGTGAGAGGTCGGCAGGCTGTGTGCCAAAGGCGTGCTATAAAATGATGCACACTTGCGGGGCCTCTGAATCGCGCTAAAGCGTGATTGAAGCAGCAAATCAGAGCAGGAAAAATAGATTTGCGTTGCCCGTCAGCACGCGGTCATCAGAAAAAAAAAAAGAAAAAAGGCCGACAAACGATCGGAGAATGCACCTAAGGGGCTTAAGTTTTCCCTCGCAAAAGTATTAATCAATATGCTTCTTAAAGTCATTTACGCCACCAGCGCGACCCCTCAATGCAGTCCGTATCCTACACGTGAAACTCTTTCGATCACGTTCGTTTCTTTGTCGATCTTGAGGCGCGCTCTTTGTCCAGGCTGTTCGAGGTAGTTCGAGAGGGCCGCTTACATGACGCAGAGGACGTCGACCTGCGGCGAGCCATGGTTCTTCGAAGTCGGCAGGTCCGGAAAAGCCCGCCGAACGAAGGTGCCTGGGTGGAAAGCGAGAGTTCTTCGAACACCGGGGCAAACGACCAGCGCGACCTTTGAACTACCACTGCGTCGTGCAGTACACAGCTGACCGCGCAAATCCACAATCGCTGCTGCGTTTCAGACAATGGCGTGCCTTTGCTTTGCGAACAAAATCGTACGGGCAAGCGCCACTTACCTGCAGCAGTCGCGAGGATACTCAACGAACAGACGGGACGCAGTGCGGCCGCTCGCACACCTTCGTTTCCCTCCACCTGTCTGCTCGCTCGGACGATTTTCAAAACTGAAAGTAGGAATGAGAGGGCACAGGGAGAGAGATCAGTGTGGCAAGAAAGATTGTAGAGGAAGGTAACATTTGCTTTATTGAATGAGCAGGTTACGTGCTGCCACCTGACAGAGACGTCATGTTTTCTTTTTGGAGGGAGTTTTGAATGCGATTTGTGCGGCCACTGTTAAAATGTAGCTATAGGAATTATACAGATCTATCTTAGTTGGGCGGTATTTTGCTTAGTTGTGCATTGCTTAACTATATAGATGTATCGCGACAGTGGCCGTGGATGTACAGTTGTTAGCAAGTTTAACATGAACGCTCTGCAACGTGTCCTGAAACTGTTTGATTGCAACTAGCGCCGCGTAGCTTTGCATTCTGTAGCCGAGATGTTAACCATGCATGCCGACATACCATCCGAGCATAGCGAAACGAAGTATTATCGCGGTCAAAGCGCACAGTGCTTCGCGACCGGCATCCCTGAAAGTAAAGTAGTCCAGACCGTTCGTGTTAAGCTTGCTTACGATGTGCATACGTTGAATTCGTTGGCAGAAGACCAGCAGGCGCGTATTTTGACAAGCTCGAAGTCAAACCAGGGGATAGCGAGGACGCACGGGACAAGATACACTGGCGGGACTTGGGGTTACCGACACGAGCGTTTATTTCGTAAGTGCAAATAAATACACTTATGGGGATACGGAAATAACAAAGAAAAAAAAGGGGGGGGGGGAGGCTTACCGCATGCGTCCCAACTAGTCCATGACAATGCAACAAACGCCTGCAGAGATCATTTTTTTTGTCATTTAGTACGACCGATGGTGCACTTACACATGATGGTCCAATAGAATGAATTGCAACTGCTTCGTAGATTTCCCCGGCGCGGCTATCACGATATCTGCGCAGGATGCGCGTCTGATCGGAATTACCGAATTGCTTCCAGTTTATTTGGATCGAAACATATTTCTATTACAGTCACATAATTCAATTGGCTTTATTACGGCGATAGTTAGTGATTAAAGCTGAAACGATTGTCGCTCTTAGCTATAGCCGACGTCGCTCTTAATGCGACCCCAGTCAGATTTTTTATACACATGGTAGTTTGCTTATACCGCTAAGTACTTGTGTGTGCTCGTTCCTCTAATTTCTGAGATGCTCGGAAAATCTGGAAAACAATAGGAACTTCGTCGCCCGCCCGAGGATGACAGCCATCTGGGTCCTGAGATTCACTGGAACAAAGAACAACTAACAGAAAAAAAAATATAGGTCAAATAAACCATCAGAAAACCGAGCTAGTTCATACGGATACGTCATAAACGAGGGGTAAGGCGTGCAAACACTGGTGTAAGCAAAAAGGACGGTTGTCCTACCCCTTTTTTTTTTTTTCTTACGATGATGATGGTGGCGCTTCTTAGGTGGTTGGCCCCTATTTATTCAGGGGAATCGACCAAGAGTCGGGCACGCGGATTATGTTCCTGTTCACCTTCTCATGTAGATCATGCGCACTGTGGGGGATCAGCCGACATACATAGACTGTCACGACTCACTTTTTTTCATCTCCTTCATCTTTATAATGTTGCTGTATAGGTACTACATATGGCATTAGGAACCAAAGAATGTAACTGATAGTGGATAGAGCATAGGAAAAACACACTATATGGCAACTCTGCATTGTTCACTTATAGTCTAACTTTATCTAATAGTTGATCCTGCATGCAGAGATATTTCTTTCGTCTCACATCTCACGTGCAGACCACTCCTCTCTTTCAAGTTGCGATTTCTTGATGCAATCCTTCAAAAATACGACCGATAATTCGATATTTGATTTTCTCCCTACATCGTGGTTACTTTTCAAGCCTTATGTGATCATCATCACTATCAGTCTTGCATCTCGCTGCTGAGTGGGTAGGTGCCAATATTCCTATGAACATCATCATCACTAGCAATCCATGCACCTTTGTCAATCAACAGCCTCTGCACAGTCACAGATCAATCTCGGTGAGAGCGTTTACAATTTTACCGGCGCAGGAGCACACAATGTCGGGACGCTTGCTAGGCATATCTCTTTTTTTTATTTCACGTTTTCAGTTCACGGCTTAAACAGCTTAATTAAACGTCAGAGTGATAGGAAGCAACGTTTCTTCTGCATCAAAGAAATGGATGTACTGCGGACACATGCGTCAGCGTTACATGCGCCATTGTTACATCCAACTGCCGTTGTCATCCTGCACGCTGATATATGATAGGGCCCAATGATATCACTTTCCAGCTTGCCCCCGCTTCTTCCAAGGATCCTGACATTAGATAAGAACGGAGCGCAGACGTTGTGTGCGCCACTATTCTCCATTGCCCTTCGTCCTTTTGGAAAGTTTTATTCCTTCTGGCGAGTAATGTAGTCGAATCCGGAATACGGTGTAGTAAAAAAAAAAATAAGTTAATCCAGCAGCAATGGCGCATTGAAAAAAGTGAGCCAGTTGACTGCCGATGATGCACTGCGCTGCGCAAGTAATTGGTTACAAGAGAACCTTGGCCTTTTTCTAAATATGTCGAGTTATTACGTATGCGTTCAATTTGGACCTAGGTAAATGCCTGGAGATCCGTTGTCCGCACTTTCTAGGCCAGCAGCGAAAGCGGTGAAGCCTCACTAGCGGGGGAGCATGGGTAACGCTAAGTGGGTGAGTGGGAAGCCTATTGTATAGCCCGGTAGACAAAAGGGAGAAGTCGAAGCTCGCTAGAGAGGAGCCAAGCCATGGAGGTAGAGGAGCAGATTGCGTGGAGAGGAGGAGAGAGCGTGCCAGTCAAGGACGTTGACCAATGGTAGCACGTGCTCGAGCACATGTGGTGCTGGTGAGCGAGGAGGAAGGGCACGCCAAGCGTTGGAGAAAGCGGAGGAGAGGCGCGCTGATGCGACCACCTCCCATGGTTCAGCAGAGTGGGTGTTTGGGTCAGTTAGTGGTGCACGCTTGGTAAACGCTTCATTTTACCGCTCCGCCGTTCAATCATCCATCGCGATGTTAAATGAGTGACGACAAAAAATTTGGCCTCTTTTTTTTTTCTGCAGCAATGTGTTGCCGGGGGCCTGTTAGACATAACACGACACATCGTTTGCTGCAACGCGCGACAGATAATTAACTACAGGCTCCTCAATACAGACCCATGTCGGTTTGAGAAAGCTGCAAAAACAAGAGGCGGCCGGGTGCAACTATCGCCACCTAGCGACACTCGACCACGTAAGCTCACAGAACTGTGACGCACTTCCGCACGGTCCGCATCAAGTCCTTTCGAACAGGAAACGGTGAAGCACTGTCATAAAACTCAAAGTTTTTAAAGTATGCGCCGCCGCCACGTACTCGTGAGCAGCCGCTTAAAAGTAAAAGCGAAATGGTGCTTAAAAGCAAAACAGAAATGGCGACTGTGACGTCATCATAAGTTGTACCGCCTGGGTGGTAGGGGCGCTCACCATCGAGTCGCTCTCCAGTAAGTATCAAGGGCGCCAATGCCACGAGGTGCGGCACACGAACTTCAAAATTCATGTGAAATACCTTCGAACTTCATCATCCGCTGTGGATATTTGAATTTGCAGATGATATGTGATGCATGCTCACATGGATAAGTTCCACACGCTATCCCGCCACGTGATTTTGTGTCAGTACCCTTTTAGGTCAAATCAAACTGCACATACTTTTTTCCTTAGTTTTCAGTGAAACAGCATATTGGCGACCGTAAAGAGAAACGTGTCATAAAATTCAAGTCGAACCGTAACGGGCGAAAGGCTGAGGCAGAACAACAAGGAACGGACAAGGTGGAAGACGACAAGGCCTCGTGGAGATGGTATGCGCTGGCTTCGCACTTTTATATCTGTTGAGACCTTAGTTACCAACGCAATAATGAAGTGCTGGGTCATTTGTGACATGTACATAAAACTCTCATCAAAGGATGATATTCTGAATAACTAATTCTTTTTTATTTTATTTTGTACAATATTGCATAGAGTGGTCCAAGCAGGAGAGGATGCACATAAACACACATATACATACAAAAGCACAAAGATCAGAACATTTTGCGTAACCAGGGTGAGGTAAATATTAATGAATTCCACTCTGTGATTGTTCGCGGGAAGAATGAATGTTTATGTAAGTTAGTTCTTACGTATACAGCTTCGATGCAATGGCTATGCTTGTGACGTGAGGCTCAACCGATCTGCTTCTGCAAGTAATCGTCATACTTTATTCCCAGCTTACCAAAATAAACCGAAGATAATATTCCGTATCAGCAGGCTATCCAACCACGCATATATATTTTCATATAGCCCAGACGATTGCTTTCCGGCTTGTATTACAGCGAAAGCAACGTAGACGTAAGCAGGATTCTCCGTTGGGGAAGCGAAGTTACACCCCTTAACGTTTATAGAACTGTTTACTTTACACCGAAGATCCGTGGACCAATGGCAGGCCTCTCTCTGCGAGAAGCATGTCATCGCTTCATTTGCATTTCAGCTGCAAGGCATCCCATGGGGTCAGGCTTGACGGTGTCTCCTGTTGTCACGGTGTGTCATGTAGTTCCTGTTCACCATAAAAATGGGCATGCGCCACAATGGTTGAATCGAACTGCTCCACCACAGGTCCACTAAAGATGAAGAAAGAAGCAGTTGGCCCAACAAATAGTCGTTGCTGAAGCAGAAAGCAGAAACGTTGGTGAAGCAGAAACACCCTTTCCCGGTTTCATGCTTGGCTCCGCCAGTGCTTCGTGAAAATCTTTCTCAAAGTCCTGTATGTTTCGTCCTTCCCTGGGTTTAACGTTAATGGAGGCAGAACACCCTTCCCTACATGTTTCGCCCCTCCACAGTTTTCTTGCATTCATTGCGGCGCTTTTTTTGTTTAGGTCTCTATCAAAGAGGGCAAGGGGGGGGGGGGGGGTAGCGATGGTGCCCCTATCAATTCGACAACCGCATACACTCGCCTGAAACCCCTGACGAGCACTCCCCCTTCGATGACCGAATACATGGCACCGAATGTACCAGATAGATAAATAGAGAAGCAACTTTATTTGACGGAACAGAATAAATTGAACGAGGCCGTTCAATTTATTGTGATTTGCCGGTGGTTCTAAGGGTGATGGCCCGTAGCTCGGTGACTGTTTCGGCCCAGTTAATTGCTTCTGCGAGAATATGGTGATCAGTCGACGACAAGATGGGTCCCACACCCCGAGAGAAGAAGGTGTCAGTGTTCCTTTTTAGAGATGGGTTCCCCGAGCACTCTCAAATATTGTGACTCCAGGTAGCCTTCAGGCAGCCGCAATACCTGCACTTTGGTTGAATTTCCCGAATGTATGAACTGCTTTTGAATGGCAAAGCTGGCAAATATACGTCATGTATACATAAATAATGAGGACTAACAGACAATGGTGCCTATGAAAGTATAAGGGATGTTATTGATAGCAATCGTACTGTAAGAACAGTTCTCTATAATGTTGTGCTTAACAAAGAAAAATGAGCGCTTAAAGTTCCACTTCCGTCATGTATACTTCAAAGAGTATCTGCGAAGCTCCTGCTGGAATGCGTTCTCCTCGGGAGAATGAGTGTGTGCCTGTCTTTACTTCAGGTGGGAAGACGAAGAGCCTCGCAACGACGCCAAGAAACGCAAAATGTGGCACACGCTAGAGCACAGAGGGCCGCTTTTCGCGCCACCTTACAAGCGACTACCGAGCCACGTGCACTTTTTTTACAACAGTGAGTTCATGCCTTCGCGCTCAGTGTCATCGGTGTCAACAGAGGGTGGGAGAAAGAGGGGGGGGGGGGTGCGAAATGTTTACCTTGTCCCTTGCCCAAGAAAAACAAGAACCAGGGCATTCCCTTCCCATAACGCCCCGGGGGTTGCACTCCCCTCCCCCCCCCTCCTTCTCCAAGACTATAGGGTGCCCTCATGACTATAGAGGCACCCTACCCCCCCAAAAAAAAATCCTGTCGACGCCTGTGGTACTTGTTCAGTCAAAGCATAGTTGCCATATCCGTTTGTCAAACGTGGATTTGAACTTCTTTTTGGAATTTCACCGTCACGTTTTTCTTTGTGTGTGTGTGTGTGGGGGGGGGGGGGGCTCAGAAGCAATTTCAAAGAAAAACTCTCAGTTTTGGCAGTAATGATTGCGATAGCAACACATCGGGCTGAATTAATTATTACGTTCACTAATAGCGCAACTGCCGATGACATTGAGTAGTTGAGTGTTGACGTCTGACATGCGATGGGGTAATCACGAAGCAGTAACGCTAATCGCGCACAGCATCTCTTTGCGGACGGATTGACGCCAGGAAATGCTGGGAATACCTATAGGCGCCTAGAATTACGGTAAAAGATTGCGTCTTGAAATTTGTGGCGCGCCCGCAGCTCGCAGCACTGCCGCGTTTGTCATTGTTGGCCATGTCGGCATTCTTAACCGTATGCATGCGCATTATCGGGAAAGCTTTAGAAACCCTTTAAGCGTGTGAACTCCCAAAAAGGAGCCAATTTGCCACATGTAGCCGCCAACGGCGATCCCTCTCATGCTTAGCGTTTTTACATTACGGAAGAAAAAAGAAATAAAGAAATTTTGTCGCCCGCACGCTTTCAGATGTCCCGGTGAGGCTCAGCGCCAAAGCTGAGGAAGTGGCTGGTTTTTACGCACGCATGCTCGAACGCGAATACACGTCCAAGCCGGCGTTCAACGAGAACTTCCTCCGCGACTGGAGGAAGTGCATGAATCGCAAGGAAGCGAAGCTCATCACCGACCTCGGGAAATGCGATTTTCGGGAGATCAGCGCACACTACGAAATGGAAGCCGAGCAACGGAAGGCCATGACGAAGCAGCAAAAACAGGCTAGTACAGTTCGTCGTGCACTCCGATAACGAATTCCGTTGAGAGAACAGGAGTAGAGGGGCAGGGCACTGAGAATTGGGGGGCACAGCACTGAGAGCAGGGCCACTCAACCTGCCACTGGAATGCGCCGCGCTCCCGGAGGACAGGTAAAGGGTGGAAGCTCGGGCTAGTTGGTATATGGCATGACGATAGTTATAGCGCGAGAAGAGAACGACGACACAGAGACAAGAAGCGCTCGATCGTGTCCTTCGTGTCGCTTTGTCGTCGTTCTTTTCTCGCGCTATAACTATCGTCATGGCATGTGAAGGGGGTGATGAGCGGGGAGGCCATCTGGTCCAAGCATTCCAAGCCCCGGCATATTCTCTGTGGGCGAGCAGCAAAATACACGTGAAACCAGTCAACCACACGCTCGAATTCGTTATCCTAATACCTATTATGTTAGTGCAATGACGCTAACGACGCATTAGGCAGAGTCCGTACAAAACAGCAGTGTCAAACTACACACGCTTGCTACCATTGTCACTGCACTTGCCGCTGAAAAAAAAAAATCGGAGACTGTGACGTTCAAGGACCACGTGACTCGTCGTACTGTGCCTACTCCGCTTTTCAGGCCAGAGCACTGTAAACTGCTCCTGGCTGCTCTCGGCGCAGCACAAACACTCTCGCTCTATCAATGGATGACAGTACTCCTGCACCTGTTCGACCACTGAAACACGCCGGCTCCGAAGCACTTTCAGCGTGCTTTTGAGTGCTCCTGCTCTCAGAATGAAATTCGCCATAAGACCGTTCCGATTTGCGCTATGCCATCGAGGCATGCACCTTGTGAGAAGCGATGTTGAAGCACGGTCTGATCGATTCCCAGGTGAAAACGTGTAACTAATAATCCAACTAGTTTCAACTCAGATCTGGCGCAACATGCACTAACTGGTATCAAATAGTCCTAGTTTTAAGCCAACTGGTTCCAGTTGGGAATTAAGTGGGACCAGTTGGTTCCAGCTAGCAACTAGTTCCAGTTACAACACAATTGACCACCAACAAGAACCATGACTATATAAATGAACCTTATTAAGCTGGTCCCATTTCAAAACCATAACCATGCGGTCACATTGAAATTGAGTGGTCTAAGTGTCTCAAACTGAAAGTACGACCAGTTGTGCTGGTCGTGCTGTTCTTCACAGAAAAAAATTAATTCGAACGTATATAGCATAGCATTTCTGAACATGAACATTGGCTTTTATCCAAGAGATCTTTGTGTCCTACTCGAAGGGTACCGGCTCACTGGCCTAGTAATACTGTAACGGACCGGCGTTAAAACAGAGGATAGGACGATGAGAAATTACGAGAATTGAACCTCATGGTTTGCGAATGAATTATATTTTCTTCTATCAACGTCGTCATCTTCGCGTTGATTGATTGATTGATTGACTATGAATGGTACTGGTTTTTTCCGTCCTCAGGCGATTAAACTCCGGTGCGACAGATTTGAGCAGGAGTAGGGCTACTGCATCATTGACGGCTACAAACTCTTTATTTATTTATTTATTTATTTATTTATTTATTTATTTATTTATTTATTTATTTATTATGAAAGTTAGCGACCTTTCTCTGTCCACAGGCGATTAAACTCCAGCGAGACAAATTGGAGCAGAAGTACGGCTATTGCATCGTAGACGGACACAGGCAGAAAATCGCGAACTTCAAGATAGAACCACCCGGACTGTTCTGCGGTCGCGGGCAACATCCCAACATGGGCATGCTGAAACGACGCGTTCAGCCGGAAGATGTCATTATCAACATTGGAAAGTGAGTCACTGTACGTATGGTGATTTCGAAGAAACGCGCCCTTTCACCGTAGCCGAAACATAATTGATACTATTATTTAAACACCGTGTAGAGCCGTATGATACTCCCGTTGGGCTCTCCTTTGTCAGCCAACACTGCGCAAAAAGTTGCTTATCCTTCTCTCATGCAGTTCTTCTATGTCGCCTTCAAGCTGTTTGTTCGTCTTCGACCTTGTTACTGACATGAATTTTATGTTATCGTATTCTAGCTTAGTGTCGAGAAACCTTATTGTGGCGCATGGGAAGGCATCGTATATTTAATACCACTACTTAAAAAAAACACTTTCGGTTTCGATATTGAGGAGGCGGCTTCTCACTGATGTGTCATCGCAGTGTGACGTCACGGGAAGACAGCAACTCGAGACGTAATAGCGACAGATGAGACTTATCGAGGTTCACATCAGCGATGAGAAAAATGTCGTCTAGCGACCCTGAATACAATTCCTGCGACTTAGGCTGCGTGGTCGAAAGACGCAAAGTTTTCAAATTCAGTGTAACGGTGTCGGCTCGTCGGGATAATGTCCATTGCAGTGTACCTGGCTTGCAGATGCTCAGAGACCAAAACTTTAATATAAAAATAAAATATTCTATACGTGTAATCTGACTACGGTGTGTGGAGAGTGTTAACGCTCCATACTAAGAAAAAAAAAGCGTCTCCTTGTCGATGTCTCAAAATCACGTCGTCATCATCAGCAGCAGTCTGACTACGCCCTGTTAGGTTTGGCCTGGGGATTCATCTCTCAATCCCTTCGGCGCCCAGTCTTACCGACGCTGTCAAGTATTTGAGTGATTATTCCAGACCAGGCGGCGGGCAGAGGCGAGTTCACGTCCTTCAAAAGCGGACCTTTTGTCGTCGCTTCAAGCAGAAGCGGTGACTAATGGACTCGGCGACTCATCGGGCGACGGCAAAGCTGTCGTGGCCGGCGCCGGAGCTGACAGAGGAGCGGTGCTCCCTTTTGATCCCCAATCACCAAGCCGACCGGCCGACTGCCTATGCTCGTCAGGCACTGTACGTGCTAGCCGGAGGACCAAGACGTCGTGTCGCCAAGACGCCATTAGCCGTTCGAGAGAGGCCAACAAAGACGGCGTCTTTCTGAAAGAGACCGCGACGGACAGCGCACGCAGATCGCCCCGCTAATTGGGCGAGCTGTGCAGTGGGCCCTTTGAAGTATGCGGCCAGGATCGTGGGAACGCTCGTCTAACGGCACACCCACGACGAGGACCAGCCCTGCTGGCGCCACCACCGTGCAGTGTTCACGTGGACCTTGTATGCTCGCCTCCCTCACCTGTGTGTGCGTGATTGGTGTTCGACTCTGAGAGGAGGAGCCCGACAGGGCATAAAACGACGCGGAGAGTGCTGGACATTGCGCTCTCTGAACCTGGCTCTGAACTATGTAACGTTCAACCACCACGCTCGTGGTTTGTGAAACCACTATCCCTTGCTTTTCTGTAAATATGTGTAAATAATGTCATAAACCCCTGTTATGTTTCTCGTATCCTCTTGTCAGGGTTCAGTTCCTCCACCCGGTTACATCAAGGACCTCACCTGGAGCGACCTTCTTTCCCCAACTCAAACAACTGGTGGCAGCGGTGGGATGCCATCAGCGACCTTCCTTCCTTCTCAACATCTAACAGCCCACTGCGGGGCAAATGCCTCTCCCATTTCCCGCCAGTAAACTCGGTCCTCTGCTGCCACTTTATACCCGCAAAATTCCTAATCGCATCTGCCCACCTAACTTTCTGTCCCCCCTTCACTCGCTTGCTATTTTACTTGGAATCCAGTCTGAGACTGATTCATAAAGGGGCCCTCCAACACTATTCAACCCCCGCCCCCCCCCCCCCTGTTTTATTCGTGGGTTGTGTAGACTGAAGTACAGGCAGACTAATGCAGCAAAAACGGCAGTGATAACGGCACGCAATCTGACGTAATTCGAGTTTGAAATTTCAAAATACAAGAAAAAAAAATGGTGGCCCTCAACTCGATTTTCGCGGGGTCACTTGACCACATTTCACTCGCCCATGACGTAGGAAAGCTGCACCAATGAAATAAGCTGGAAGCGCTTACGTGACGGAAGCTCGCACCCTATCGTAGCTTGTTCTTTTTTTTTATTTCAAAGTCATGTTAAGCATGTTGCCACAGTAACAAGCGTGGTGCCTGACGCCTGGCTTGCCAGAACGTGAGCGGAAGCTACCGTGTCGAAGCGAGGTATTTTCTGCTGTTTTTTACAACATCCCGAGTCAATCCCTCCTTTTATTCTGTGAAAGGAACTTGTGAAACGACCAAGACAGTGAAGTATTGTTGACCCTTCGCGCGTTGTTCGGTGAGCCGCCACAACAATGGTGCACTGCACCCCTTGAACAGGGCACGCGCGGAAAGAGGCTGCTCGCAAACTCCCAAAAGTAAGAAGAGGGGAAAAAAGAGAGAGAGAGAGATCTTTCGTATATACCGACCCGCGCAAGCCAAAAACCCAGTAGCGAATTGGCAGTCAGCGCCTCTGTCGTGCTTTGTAGTCGCAGTGATCTTTTTTGTTGTGGCAGCGTTTGTTCAGGGTTCGATGAAAAAGCACAGAGAAGAAGAATGAAACAGATTAGTAACCTCTTTTGATCCTACACTACGATCGCTTCTAACGTTACATTTATCCAATGATATGGCGGCAACCTTCCAGCGTCATTTCCGCCCGCAAAGTTCTGGCGAGCGCCACTACGTGGTAATGCGGTCGGCAGCGATGTAGTGACTTTATTGCGTGATTAAAATAATAAATCATTTGATACCGGAGCTGAGACTCACGCTAAAATTATCTCCAGCTATAGATCTACGCAAACCACAGATAAAAAATAGCTCCTTCAATAGATGACCATTTTTTTCTTTTTGATTTCGACGATGATATCCTTAACACTCGTTTGTTCCCTGATACACTATGCTCTCTTGTCCCTTCGGGCTACACCTATCATTTTTCTTTCCAATTCTCGCTGCGTCGTCCTCATCTTAAGTTGAACCCTTTTTGTAATCATCCAAGTTTCTGCTCCGTAGGTAAGTACCGGTAAGATGCAGCTGTTATACATCTTACTATTAAGAGATAGCGGCAATCTACCATTCATGATTTGAGAATGCTTGCCAAATGTGCTCCACCCCATTCTTATTCCCCTAGTTACTTCAACGTTGTTACTCTAGTTACTTCCTCTAGTTACTTCAATAAAGATAAAAAGAACCGGCTCCAGAGAGAGAGAGAGAGAGAGAGAGAGTGATAGTGCAAAAAAAGATAAAAGGGGCCGGCTCCAGCGGAAACACAAAGGCCGTTTTCCGAAGAAAGGGGGAAAATGTACTATGCAAAAAAAATGGCCCATATCTGCATGTTAATTTGCGAATTTCGCCGAAAGACGATAGTCTTGCGTGTGGAGACAGTGAACGAAACATTTATTTGATGTCCTGCGCAAGAAAATCTGTGAATGGTACTCTGGAGACACTGCGCTGGAGTGCCTCGAGCGTGGAGCGGAGGCGAACGAGCGCATCAAGCCACGTGCCACGTGAGACATGAGCGTCATCTGGCAGTTTTCTGGGAAAACGTAGCGCGTGACTCTGAGACGGGTGTGCGCGCCCGTCTCAGAGGTGATTAGGTGTAGAACGCAAGGCGACGGGTAGGTGCCACCACCGTCTCGTCTTAGCAAAGCGTTGGAAAAACTCGCCTTTTCGTGCAAGCGTTGCATGGTCAGCGCAACGTGATAAGCGCTACGGTCCTTAAAATTACTTATGTGTGCCTTTTCTAGTAAAAGACGCACGTGCAGATTATATACGTGTTGTTATGGTGCCCCAGACATGCGCAATAATTGATTTTTAATTGACAATTGCACAAGTATGAACGCTAAGTCTTGAGCAGCATTGGTGGGCGCTGTGGATGGGGTCGGCCGTTTCAAGTACCCGGTGCCACTGAGAGTGGACAAACAGACAAATGTACAGACAGACAGACAAATTACAATTTTTGCGTCGAAGGTCCCCAAGAAAGACTATATCGTCTTTAAAACTGCGTACTTTCAGCTATCAGGCACGGTCGCGCGCCCTTATCTTGGACGAGATGAGCAGACAGTTCATACGTACTTACATTACGCGCTGTTTACACCGCTAAGTTTCGTTGAAGTGATAGACAGCACGGTGCAGTAGCCGGATTCCCTTACACCAGCGTTGTACGAAAGTCAACCAACCATCGCTAAATTTCCTTCGACTCTTACACTAACTCGCGGTATACCGCAAAACCAACTTGCACGTCAGTCCCTTTTTATTTTATGAAGCCGGATCAGGATACTAAAAGAGATGGTAGCTAGCCTTCGATGACACTTCGATTCGATGCTATATCGCTTTTATCAACTTCGCACTTGCAGCGAAACAGCGATTTTTTTTCTGCAGTCAGGCGCAGCTGGTGACTTCATGTTTTTTTTTACAGACACGGACATACATAGTTCTACACACTTCTCTAGAACGTCCAAGCGGTGCACGTTAGACTGCACGGGCGGCGTTTAGCGTAACATCATGCTTGACCCCAATATTGAGCACGTGAGCACCCGTATCGTCCATCATGAATGATCACGAGTGAGCCATCTCAAACTGGTCAAAGGTTGACGCGCTTCCCGTTGATTCCGGAGCGCACGTTTACAGTGACAAGCGTACGTGTTGACCCCTGTATACTTCCTGCTGCGCGCAGGGATGCGCCGGTGCCGAAACCGCCCCGGGGACACAGCTGGAAAGAAGTTCGTCACGACGACAGTGTCTCCTGGTTGGCCTCGTGGAACGTGCTGGGACGCACAAAGTACGTCATCCTCGACGCCAGCGCCAAATTCAGGGCCGAGAAGGACGTGCGCAAGTACGAGCTCGCCCGCAAGCTCAAGTGCCGTGTGCGTAGCATACGACGCAGCTACATGAACGGATGGAATTCGCAAGATATGGGTGTCCGCCAGCGGTCCGTGGCACTGTACCTTATCGACAAGGTAGTTGGGAACGGGTTCTTGCGAAGGCTAATTGATCACGAAGGCTAATTGATCATTTTCACGAACGTTCTACCACTTCGCGTGCGTTTCCATTGTCGATCTGCCATAATCGCAATTTTTTTCAGACTTTTTTCTCGTTACTACTAGCTTTCTTTTTTATTGCGATGGAGGTTATTTGAACACTGCAGGTATATTTTTTGTCGTCGGCGGTGTTGCGGCAGTGAGGGTCCATATTAAGTGCAAAAGCTGTGACACTGCCCACCGCGTCGTATGTTCTACGCATGCGCAAGGTTCAGGAAAGGCCGAAGATTACGAAGAACACGAACTTCTCTGCGTCGTCGTTCTGTTCTCGCGCTATAACTATCATCATGTCATACCAACTAGTCCAAGCTGCCACACGCCGAAGGTTCATCGCAGCACACCCTCCCATATTAAGTCAATATAGAGGGCAGACCACAGAACAGCTACCTGGGCAGACTTCGTACCCCCTTTCCCCCAAGTGCCGACCGTCTTCGTGCCAGCCGTAACGTACCGACCGTATTCGAATCATCACACGAAACACCCATGAGAGGTCCGGAAGAAGAGGAGGGGATAGCTGCAGGAACAATGATCAGCCGGTCACCCTATCTTGACAGATATTAGCAGGAAACTCATACCTTTGTACATGCTGTTTTCTCAGCAGTTTGCGGTGAAACCATCGACAGCACGAATGTCGTGTCGCTCACCGCAGCATACAGGTTCCTTTACACCGTCGTCATGATTATCTAAGTAAGATCGAATGCTTAAGGAGTTGGTTTATAGAATTTCGCACTCATTAATTCGTCATGGCGGCAAAACTGATCGATATTCTCTTTTCTCACTTTCACGTTTTTTCTGCGGATCTGTTTTCATACTACCTTGCCTCTCTTGGGCCACTTCTGTAGCTCGCACTGAGAGCTGGAAATGAACGGGAAGGTGGCGCCACTGCCGATACGGTCGGCTGCTGCTCTCTGCGGGTGGAGCACATCACGCTGCACGAGACGGACAGCGAGACTGACCCGTTTCTGGTGGAGTTCGACTTCCCCGGAAAGGACTCCATCCGATACGCGAAGACGGTTCCAGTGGACGAGCGCGTCTTCGGCAACTTGGAGCTTTTCATGGAAGGCAAAGAACCAACAGAAGACCTGTTCGATTTACTCACGGTGAGTGAACAAACGCCTAAAAAAGAAACCACTTGTTATGAAATAGTATACGTGAGCATCACAGACTAGGGAGATCGCTACCCGTTTCTCCTCTACCCGATACACATCTGAGGGTGGAGGGGAGAGAAGCATGCAGGATTATGAGACCACGCCGTCTTCTTTACAATAATGGCGGCCGAAGGGTCTTTGTGTGGCATTACAAGCGATATTTAATTACTTATACCATAATTATTGCCAGAAAGTCAAGAGCTAAAGGCAGGCCACTGTGTGATCGCGTAATTTGTGTTATATCATCCATTGTCAGGCATGTTGTCTTTTTGGGCTCAACCAATTAGAGGCGGGGGAAGGGGGGCGCTGGGATAACACTCCCCTTCCACCGATGGTGAATGCTATGGGGTTCAAAAAATACATGAATGGATGAATGCATAACTTTTTTTGAAAACCCTAACGGGATAGACTGAGCGCGCAGCAGGCCGCTGCCACGTTGGGACAGTCAGGCCAAGGCCGACCGCCGCATCGTGGACCCTCTGGACAGCCCGTGGTTGAGCCAAGCACTGGGGCTTCTCATAGCAGATAACCACTAGTCTCGAATGATTCGGTCCGTGCCTTCGTAACGAGAGGCAACGTTAGAGCATATGGCCTAAGCTAGCGAATTCACTGCAGTGCCTGCAAGAGCAGGCGCATAGTCAGAAATTTTTTCTCGGGAGGGGGGGGGGGCGAGCGATGGAAAAGAAAATGATAGGTGTAGCCTTAAGAGACAAGAAGAGAGCAGAGTGGGTCAGGGAACGAACCGGGGTGAAGGATATCGTAGTTGAAATCGAGAAGTAGAGGACATTGGCCGGACACGTAGCGCATAGGCAGGACCGGTGGTCATTAAGGGTAATTGACTGGATTCCAAGATAAGGCTAACTGGTGAGACACAAAGTTAGGTGGGCATATTGGACGTTTGCGGGCATAAAGCGGCAGCAGCAGGCACATGACCGAGTTGACTGGCGGGACACGGGAGAAGCTTTTGCCCTGCAGTGGACGTAGTCAGGCTGATGATGATCATGTTTTTTTTTTTCTAATCGAAAAAAATAGGTCATCTGTGGGTTCCATTCAGCAAATTTCATCGAGCCCATGTCGCGAAAGTAAGAAAAATACATTTTAAAATTTGTATCGTCGCAAGCGGAAGTTACAGCGCGAAATTATATATATATATATATATATATATATATATATATATATATATATATATATATATATATATATATATATATATATATATATATATATATATTCTTCAGCTTTCGTTTTCTCCGCTAATAATGAACTTATCATAGTTAAAATTATTACTTCTCCGAGTGGAGTTTATTCATTTAAACCAAGCCATTGTTTCACTTATGTGTCCCTTCAAATAATTACGGGAAGCTACTTCTTTTTCTGCGATGGCGATTTAAATGTTACCAGAAGCTTCGAGTAGGTGATAGCTGTATAAATGCGGAATTCCATTTGAAACGTTTTTTCTTTTTTTGTTTTTTTTTTTTTTTTGGTCAGACATAGTTACAGGAACGCACCGCTGCCACCGCTGAGAGATGGCGCCACGTGGACGTGCGCCAAAATCCCGAATTTTGAATGGGGCTAGTCCGTGATCGAGTGATGCCATTTTTCTCACGTATTTCATCAACTTCAATGCACTCTCACATTTTAGCGCATGTTTGTAGTTTTCTGGAGTGGCAACAGACCTGTCGACGTTGAATTGCAATAATTCATGACGCCGTATTCAGCCGATTATGGGGCTACTTGCACTGAAATTCATGTGCACCATTGCAGACCGCTTCTCTCAACAAATATCTCAACAAACTCATGAAGGGGCTGACTGCAAAGGTATTTCGTACTTACAACGCTTCTATGACCTTCCAAAAGGGACTGGATTCCACAACGAAAGGTAACAGGAATAAATGCATAGCACATATTAAAGAGGTTCGTTGCCTAAGAAATATTATTATTTTTTTTCAAATCCATCAAGAGGAGTCACTGCATACAATGAGCGATTTCTGTTCCTTAATTGCCACGATCGTACTGGAATGTACGCGAGGGTAGGATTACTTTACATGGATTCCAAAGAATACATATAGTCTAAAGTAACCTTAGAGGATCCTCTGCATGAATGTGACGAAGCGAGACTTAAGTTCAAGAGCTGCCATTCGGGTGCTTTTCGATTTACTTACTGCAGCAGCGACCTTTGTTCAGAGCTCAGTGCACTATTTTATTGTGCAAGACTTCCGCTCCTCTCTAACAGAGTTCGAATGCCGATGTTTAATTACTGCTAATTTTCTGTCTCTAACCGCCAGCCGGTATGTCATTGCCCGAGAAGCTGCTTGCCTACAACCGAGCCAACAGGGCAGTCGCCATTCTGTGCAATCACAGACGAGCCGTTTCCAAGAATTTTTACAAGCAAATTGAAAACATCCAAACAAAGGTGAATGTGGTATTCATCAACCTAATTATACCGAAGTTGCATTTTAAACAAAAATAAGCTCGTTATACCCTAAAATTCGTTATGCAGGTATATTTCTAAATTTATCTTTTTCAAGACTATGTTTCATTTATTTTGTTAAAACCGATATTTTGTTTTACCCGGGTTTGTTATATCAAGGTTGTAGTGTATATTATGGACATAATTTTTTGTAAAGAGCAGGGATGACAATCATGAAATGCATGCATAAATATATAAGTGACAGTACAAGAAGAAAACAGTGTAAATTTCATTATATTAAAATGTGCAACGGTACAAAAAAAATCATGCGAAACTGACAACGAATACGACATGAAAGGCACCGCGTATCTTCGTCGTCGTCAGTGTTGTGTGCTTCTTCTTTTTTTGTTGCACCATTTCTTAATCATTGACTCTTACAAACTCGCCCAACTATCAATGATATTGAAACAATAGATATAAACACTAACCATGATTTCGAAATGAAGTGTTTTGGTTTCCCCATGGGAGCATTGCTCACAATTAAAACATTGGGCTTTTCACGGATTATGATAACGTCACCTTAATACTATAATCTTGTAAATTAAATGTGTGGAATCAGGAAAACCAAGGTAATGAAACAATAACAGCAAACCAATGCTAGATGCTACTGAAGAATGTGTTTAGCATGCTGTGTTACGTGGTTATATGTGGCAGCGTGTTTTATGTTGTGTATTATTGGCGGTGCTTGATCTATCGTCACGCCTAACCGCACTTTGAGCCCCACTTTAGGGGGTGGGCCGTAGTACGCTGTGATCGTATGTGGTTGTCATCGCTTGGTGTAGCCAACTGCAGCGTACTGGGCGGGCATTTGTGCCAAAAAAAGAAAAAGAAAGCCTTTTTACTCTTGGTCATAAGAGCGCCTGGATTACGTACCAAGCGCAAACATTGCTACTATGGCTGTGGAAACACAACACTACAAATCACATACAAAATCGAAAAAGAGGAGGCAAGCGAAAAATAGATAAAGAGAAAAAAACGAAAAAGTAGAAATAAGGATAGCGACAAATAAAGAGAAAGTAAGAGAAACTGAAATAAATAAAAAAAAACAAAGAGATGCTCCGCACTTTTTTCACGCTTAGTGGCACCACTAGGGCACACCTGCCTCAATTTTTTTAAAGATACAAACCATGAATCCGTTTAGATTGATAAAGTGTCCTCTAAGAGCTCTAAAGTCGCTAATTTCAGGATCATAAGTTTATTGGTAGAGGTGACAATCAATATCAAAGTTTCATTTTTAAATTCGGTACAGAAATTGCCTCGCGTGACGTCACGGATTTCAAAATGTATTTGTGTTATTCTGGCGACATAGGTGCAAAAAAAAATTTCCTGAGACTCGCTATTTTAGGTTGCAGGTGAATCTCATCCATTTTTACCAAGTTCAGCATAGGCGCTGGCAGACGCCGTTAAAATCGGCAACATCGCGACGTTTGGTGCTAGAATTTCAATATGTCGTCGCCACCAGCATTTTCTTTTTGAGCCTTTTCTCGCTTACCAAGAGTCTTCTCACGCCAAGGGTTGGAATTTTCTAATTGCAAGATAGTAATTTATCAACAGGAGAAACTTCGTTTATTTATGTCCCTTAAGGACCGGTTAAAAAACTCGCACAATGTTTTAAACAACAGCGAATCAAAATGACAGATATCGTGAGATCTCTCTCAGTTGCGGTTATTTTCCCCCAAACGCTAACTGCTTTAAAATGCACAAGTGTGATGCTCTAAAGATCGTTACCATTACAGGGAACCGTGTACATGTATGTGCAAACAGGAAAATGCCGACTGAAATATGTGCAGCACTTTAAAGAATACTTAGGCTTAGGTTTCTTAATTTTAGACAAAGTGATTACATGTTTAAAGCTCTATATATAGTAGAACCTCGGTGTCATAAAGTATTGGTTATAATGAATTAAATCAACATTTGTGTTGTCATTTTAAATGTTACATTTGTAATGGTTGAACGAAGCCATTCTTGTGTCAGATGCGTATACGTTAAAATTAGGCTTTTTACTGTGTGCAAATTTCCTACAGAAGCTCCTTACAGCCATATTGCCTTTTGGACAGCTGTAGATAAGTACAAAGCCGCAAAATGCACTACGCAGGTAGTGGCATAAGCTTTTATTGTCCCATCTAAAGGCCTACGAAGGCAAACACAACGAAACAAACATGACTTTGACTATGCATTATGGTAAAATTGTTGTCTAAACTTTTAAGCCAACAGAGGTGAAACATTTTGAAAGCTGACAGTGGTCCTGCTATGTCAATGAAACAATATAAGATTGTGAAACTAGTGCTTGTACACTCCACATGAGTATTTCTTAGCAAGCGTTGTGAGTGTCATCTGTTATGTGTGCAGATAGAGAAGAAAGAAGAGCACATTCAGAGGTGTGAACTGGAAATCGAGCAGTTGAAATCTGAATGGAGAAAGTCCAAGTCACAAAAGAAAAAATTGTGAGTAATACAGCCCCGTTTTTGTATCCTTGTATGGTGCTTCATTCTTCCTTGCGCTGTTTCACAGTGCATTATTACCAACTCAACACCTGCCATGTTCAAGAAATCTGAATCCAAGAGATTCCGAGGGGGAATACGTGCCAATTTAACAGCCCTCCCACACTTTTAACACATAAATCATCTCTATACTATAAGGTTCCCCAACTACTATACAATTTCGGCAGTTCTAATCCTTAGCAGGAGCGAAAATACTCGTATCGCCCGAAATTTCATATAATAAAACACTAGCCAAAAAAACTGGTTTTCAAGCCACGACATACACACGGAACATCAACGACATACGCTCAAAACATCTATTTCCATCAAAATAACTCTCTTTCTGGGCCACACATATCTCTTTCTTTTGTATTTCTTTGTAACCACGAACTACTAAATGTAGTTTTTGGCTAACTATGATCCCATTTGCCACGATTTTGTCAGCAGCATTTGCGAAAAAAGCATCGATCCCTTTGACTGGGCGAAAGGACGCGCATGCAGTTTGTAACAACTAATGGCTATAACTCACCTCTTTCTAAAGTAACATCCGGCGTACCCCAAGGTTCCGTATTAGGCCCTTTACTTTTTCTTATATATATTAATGATCTCCCAGACAGCATTAACTCCGCTATAAGGTTATTTGCAGATGATTGTGTAATTTACCGCGAAATAAACAATGAATATGATAACCAATTTCTACAGTCAGACCTTGACACTGTCTCAACCTGGTGCAATAAATGGCTTATGACTCTCAACTCTAATAAATCTAAATGCATGTCAATAACCCGGCGATCTATTTCTCCCCCCTGTACCTACAGAATTAACGCCGTTCCCCTCCAGCATGTCTCTTCATATAAGTACCTCGGCGTTTACATTACCAACAATCTATCTTGGCACACGCATGTTACCTACATCTGTAATAACGCTAACCGAACGCTAGGATACTTACGCCGCAACTTTTCTCGCGCTCCGCTGTCCCTCAAAATTCTATTATACCGATCACTAATTCGCCCAAAGCTTGAGTACGCGTCCGCTATATGGGATCCCGTGCAGCAAAATTTAATTAACGCGTTAGAATCTGTTCAGAACCGCTCAGTTCGGTTCATTTGTTCTAATTATTCCCGTACTGCTAGCATATCAGAAATGAAATCTAACCTTGACCTACCCAATTTAACTGTCCGGAGGAAACTGGCGCGACTGCATTTTTTTCATAAGATATTTTTTCACAATCCATCAATGAAGCGAGACCTCATTTCACAACCGTCATACCACTCATCGCGCATTGATCATCAGCATAAGGTTGCCATTCCGTTTTGCCGCACCAAATTCTTTTCAGCAGCCTTCTTACCGAAAACAGCCACCGATTGGAACCACCTTCCCTCTTCCGTTGTAACAATAACAGACCCTTTGTTATTCAAGACTGCAATTTCTCAGCAATGCTTGTAACTATACGCAGTTTCCATTATCTATCTTTGTCTTGTATGTGCTTGAATTCTTATACATTTTTAGTTGACTTATGTTGCCTTCCTGATTTGCGCATCTGACACTTGTTTCTTTATTTTGTCTTTTTTTTTTCTTGTGTGTTATATATATTGTACCCACCCCCTCTGTAATGCCCTACGGGCCCTGAGGGTATTCTAATAAATAAATAAATAAATAAATGCACTTCAGAGCTCTCTCAGCTTAGTTGCCGCCATTCATGATCGTGTCAAGAGCAACCGCAGTTTAGTACAGAGAATGGTTTCGTTCACATTGATCGTGGGGAACGGAAACCATAGTTATGACAGTGTGTGCTTCGGCCGCGCGTGTAACTCTAAAGCTTCCATCATGCTGCTCTCGGGCATCGCTCGACGGTTTCATAACGAATTTCACATCACCCACCGCGACGCATTAAAGTTTTCGAACCATTAACGCCCCCTGAATTAGTTCAAATTATAACATTGATGCGATGAGTCTGCAAACAGCCTGGATTGGATTGTGTCTGACTTGTCAATGTGGCCATATTAAACGCAGATTGAGATTTCCGGGAAATTTTCCTGCCAACCGTAGAAACATGTTAAGATCCGGTATATTTGGCAGGTATGCAACTGGTCCAGTTTACCACGCTTCTGCAATAGCATAATTCATAGTCCATGCATGCAATAAGCACGAGAATGTATTGCCGAGAAAGGTTACCTTGTGTGCATCATCTCAACTGGCCAAAGGGAAACTTGACATGATTGTCAATGGTCAGAAATGGAATAATCTGTCAGAATGGTACTGCTAGGCTAGCTCTTTATCCTAGCATCTCACAACTGGACTCGCAATATAGGTTACAACTATACAGCTTGAGGCAGGATTCTGAGCACAGAATAGGCGATGTTCCTGACCGTAAAAAACACCTATAACTTGAGTTTTGGTGCACCCCTTAAGTGACTAATTTGATTACATTTTCCCATTGGTTAACAAACTATAGTTATCAATGCAATGCCTCTTTCAAACTATCTCTTTTCCTAGTGTTCACGTTCATTAGAGCGAAATATTCACATATGTCACGAGCTTTTTCTATTCCTGTAAACAGTACAGCTTTGGCAAGTTAAATCTAATTACAAATATTCAGACGATAACTATAACTGCTGGCATTAACATGCATGTCGGTGTACGCTCCCTAACATGTGTACTTTGTTCCAATTACATTTCAATGGAGCAACAAGAGCAGTACATTGCAAAAAAATAAAAGAACTGAACGAAAATGAGATCATCAAAAGGGACGCGACACCTGAAGACTGTAGTGTCACACCCAGGCAGTTGGATCGCAAGAAGAATTGCTTACAAAAGCTCGAAGTGGAGCTAGACAGACTGGAACTTCAAGCTGTCGACAAGGAAGAGAACAAAGACGTTGCCCTCGTGACCTCAAAGATCAATTATATCGACCCAAGAATCAGCATTGCCTGGTAGGAATGTTTCAGCGATGTCTCTTGTTGTAAGAAACCTAGCAAAAAATGTTTTGTTACAGGGTATAGTTTCCCTATATGCACTGCTTATGCCAAACTGACTTTTTGACGAGAGGATACCCCTTGAGCAAGAATTAAATGTAAAGGGGATTTATATAACTTTATATTTAGTACTGGCAATGGCAACGACTTGAGCTGTCTGTGCATTGTTTATTGAGAAGAATATAACAAGGGGAATAAAGTGAGTTACCTATTAACGGATAATCAATCGTAAGCCCCTCTGTGTGTGTGTGTTTAAAGAATAGAATTATATCTATTAATATATAATAGTCCAGGAAAGCAAAGGGTGCATTGCAGTTTTTAAAATTGACAATTAGCTGTATAGACAACTGGAATACGACGCAGCTTTTCACAGTATGTTATGGCAGCCTTGACATGAAAGCACATTTTTTATACAAGCATATAGCTCAGAAAAGCGTTTATGCAACGTTTATTCCAGGTGCAAGATGTGGGATGTCCCCTTCGAGAAAATTTTCAACAAGACTCAGCGGGAAAAGTTTTGCTGGGCCATAGAGACAACAGACACCGATTTTGAATTTTAGAGCCAAGGTCCATTTTGCTGCTTGTCAAAGCAAGAGAACTTAAGAGCAGTAGCGGCAATCGGAACTTGACAACAAGGCTTTGACACAGATATTAGAACTTAAAACTGTAATGCCCACAAAGTATGTTGCTTTTCGGAGTGTGGATAACGTACATGTCGAACTTATTGCAACTATTCAACAAAAGGACACCCCTCGAGCTAAGGCCAAAACTTTTACTCGTTGCTTGTATCCACAACAAACAAACAATCCTAGTGCATGAACATGTTACACAAAGCCCATATGGGCATCTGCCAAATAATTTCCAAGACGCTCAGTAATCGCACGAAATTCCTACCTGGCAAACTTTTTCAAGCCTTGCAGTGCAGTAAAAGCTCGTTTATCTGAACTCGAAGGGGACTATAGAATTGTTCGAATTAGGTGGAGTTTGAATCTATAGGCGGGTGCTAGAACGAACGAACGTCGTACCGACTGCACGAGCAGAACCCGAAGTAACCAACTCTCAACTCATTATCCCGATTTTGTCGCTTTCTCCGTGGCAGGTGATTTCGCGAGTTACAATCACAAAGCTCCAACAGCGACATAAATTAATTTATCAATCAGTGATACGCCAGAAAGAAGTGCACTCTTGTGAACAGTGACCCGTTAATGTCGAAATATATGGCAATAAATTCACGTGGCACTATTTATGCTTCAAAACACGTTTATTTGCATGGCAGAGGCAATGCAATCAAAATTCAAAGTACTATTCAGTAATTCGTATTTGCTTGTGGTTCAGTCAAGACCCCACGAGCATTTTTTGCAGTTTGCCCAGGAGCTCTGGCGCAGCGTCCGAATTCTCATGGGCCGAGAAACACTGCTGTTTCGTTGTTTTGCATCGCTAGCAAAATTGGTTTCGTTTAGATTTGCAATCCTTTGAGCCGACTCCTACATGAAGCAATGCAAACAGGAACCTCCCAGTTCGGATTAAACATTGTAGATGCAGACACATTCAAATTAACGCGAGCTTTCTCGCTTCAAAATATACAGGGCTGAGTTTGAATTTATGAGCTTTTACTGCGTATATAATTTCTTTTTTTTGCTGGAAACAAACCATGCTTTTTTTTTTTTAGATGTTATGTAACCTGCCAAAAATTCACGCACCATCAAGGGCTGTACCATTTTTTTTAAAGTATACAATATGCTGCACTTAATGCCCAAGTGCCAATGAGTCTTCTTTAAACTTGGTTACTTGCACATGTCACAACATAAGCAGGTGATAATTTTCATGGCTGTTGTATCTTTGCACCTTTATTTTTTGAAGATAAAGTTCACATACATTTTAGTTGCCTATTTCAATATTGCTATGGTGCAGACTGACATGGTGCAGTTCATTTGGCCTAGAATCATGATCACCAACTGGTCCTAATGCCCACTGCTCTATGAAGACCACTCCCAGAGGTCTCCAACGACACCTTTCTGAAGATGTGAATTTCGTCTTGCCGCATAGTCCTCGGCAACCTCAACTACTATTTTCTTTTCTTGGCATCCATGAAGTAACCCTATTGCGCAACAACAATGTAACTGTGCATCGCATCGCCATTACTACTGTAAACACCAGGGGTATTAGTGATAAAAAGCTTTCGAGCCAGTGAACTCTGTCAAAGGCCCAAATCTCTCTATGCATATAAAAGTGTTTAAATTGTACGCATTGACCTCGCAGTGTATCGAAAATTTTCTATACTAATCACTGCACCTGCACTCTGAAGAAACTTGCCGAACATTCGTCCATTATACCACACAGAAATAGAGATGCTATTTTTGCGCAACTTCCTCGCAACAAAATGTATCAGATTTACAAAATTTGAATGAATAAACTTTATTACAAGTCACTAGAAAACTTTATTCACCATAATATAGCTTACAGCAGTAAAAAAAAAATAATGTCAATGCAGTAAACACACACATCAACACACACACAAACTTTTTAAAAACACGTTTTTGAAGATCACATATGCAAATCTTGCCACATATCCCCAGTCAATAAAACCACCTAGAAAACTCTTGTTTATTGTCATGACAACAGCAACAAAATGGAGAAAAAGTAATAATAATAACAATAATCGAGGCATACATAACGAACATAGAAGTAACGTACAGAAAAAAATATCACAAGGACATGTTTAAAACAGCTGGCAGACCATTATCACAGGAAGCAACGCAAACGCAGCATTGAATTGCACAAGAAGGGCGTCTGCCAGCTGATTCAAGACAATGCTCTGGTTTCTCTGAGAGAATAAGCCAAGTTCAATCAGAAAAATTACATTTCTTGGAATGACTAGCAATACCAAAAAAGGTGGCCTTTAAGTATTTCACTTAGATCTCGAGCAGATTGCTGCTGCTCATATTTTAAAATATGCAAATTTGATTTTTAGAAACAAAATGTGAAACGGTGAACCGGCTCGGCAAACATTTCGCAATTTCGATTTGCACAGTCTGTCATCCCTTGGTAAATATTATGCACGAAATGTACGAACTCGCAGAGAGTGCGCAAATTGAGGCTTTCACACACATGCATCTCTCAAGCAAACACATTCAGCTGTCCTGGTAAATGTTTCTGGGATGTATGTACCATCAGTACTACAACATTACTTGCAATGTCACAGAACGATTTCTGGAAAGTCACCGTGTTTCCAACATCAGCTGAAGTTTGGGAGAGTCGGGAGCATTTCTCAGGGGTATTTCAAGAGGTATGCAAAGGAAACGTATCACGTGTCCTCTGCTCAGTATTCTTTAAAATGATGACCGGGTTTTACTCGCATAAGCAAACAACATCTCAAGCCGAGGTGGGCACGTTTTTTCCAGCGACCACGAGCCACACTTTCATTAAAGCTGCAGACCAATATCTAACCGTGAGGTTCGCTGAACAGTGACACCAATTATTGGCAAGCAGCTATAAAAATGTACAAATTACGAGTTTCACTCTATGAAAATTTCCTGAAGGTTCTCTCAAAGATTCCCTTGCATTCAAATGCCAAAAACCAACTTCTTTTTCCAAAGTGCAACAAAATTTTTATGTATTAAAACAAATGCCAGAAGAGGGTCATGTGGATGTGTGAGCAGTGAAATCACTTTCTACTACCCTTTTAGTATATCGATATGCTACAACCTCCAATGGGTAAAATATGGCTTCCTCAAAGGCAACTTGCAGTCATACCAGTACGCCGTTCTTCTAGGGGTTGCATTTTCAGATTGAATGATGAAAGGAATCAGAGTTGGCTTTCAGTTTCCCTTGAAGTAGTGTGTTGTACAGTGCGAAAGTTAGCTCAACAAGTTATTGGGCCTGTGACATGGAGGAAACTTGAGCACTGAAAGGCTATTGATGGGAAAGGCTTGCAGAGTTCCCAGACAGTCATACGACCGAAAAGCAGACTGTGGCGCGGGTCGCATGTTCAAAAAACTGTGTCATCCAAACAGCTACGACACGACTTCCTTCAAGAATAGGGGCACTTAATGAAGGACTAAGAAACATGATGCAAATAATTCGCCCATTTCAATAAACCTAATCCACAAATTGAAAAACCAGTGAATCGGATTACAGGCATCCGAATCTCTGTACCCAGGGAGAGCATTGTTAAACACATTTCAAGGAGGAACGCTGCACAAGAACTTTATTTATAGTTTTTAATGACACTCGCAGAGATTTTTAGTGTATTTGTGCACCGATATCAAATATGTTTCCATTACAATACGTACTTCTTAAATTATACAGCACTTCTTACATCTTTTAGTCAGCAAGATCTTGCCACAAATGGGACAGTTATGAAGCACATTGGTGTATTACAACAGTGGTATGAGAGCTGTATGCAATAAAACAAGAACAGATTTTCTAAACCCACCTGCACAAAAGTTATGACACATTGAACATGAGTCAAGTCCTGGCTTGACATCAAACACGTCACTTGCAAATCACATCACTCGCCACCACTCACAAATGTTTAATTTTTAATCACATAGGTTTAGAACATCCATTCCCATTTTCAATCAAAATTATTACGTTATGCTGATGTGCTACAATTGTAGCTCCTTCGTCTTGGGAAAAATGTTGCTAACACACAAGCGCTTTGTACTTTAGAAACCACATAACATTCTACAAAAAAAAAAAACTACACTATTGAAATGAGCACCAACTGTGCATAGACTATGCACATTTAATAAAGATTATTAAAATCAACTAAGAATTTTAATTTCGAACAAGTGTTTTCAAGTGCAGTTTCCCTCTTTTAACAGGCAAGCAAAATGGTTTCGAAGGACACACTAGGTGGTGACTGCAGACGCATAGAAAGAACTGACGAGTTTTGTATTAACTTAAAAGCCAGTCCGAACTAAGGTACATTGAGCGACGACTCTTCCACATCTGTCTGGTCAAACGAGTTTGGCCAAGATATCAACACCGGGTTGTGGCTGAAGTGGCTTACGGCATCTTCAGAAACTCGGGTTGCTTGGTTGTCGAGCCCCGCACCTAGTACTTCGATGCTGGTGGCGCTGCTCTCCACGGTAGAATCCTGGACAACTGGGCTCGGCTGACGTGCTGGGCTGGTCAGCCTAGTGGCCTCGTCAAGTTGTTCGTGGAGGTCCTTGATGCTGCACTCCAGAATCCTGCCAGTGTCTCTTATGAGGCGCATTGTGTCGCCGAGCCTTTTCAGGGCTTCTGTTGCGTCCACAGCCTTCCGCCGCCAATTGTAACACTCGGATTTTGCCTCTGAAAATGTGCCTCAATGATGAATGGCTTCTTCATAAGATAATAAAAGAGTGGCATTCATAGAGCCTCTTACACACTCTACAACAACTACACTGGATACACTGTTTAGAAAATTGTTAAGAGCAACCCGATCACCAATGTCTTTGATTCCACTGTAAATCACGCAGTCACCTCAAACAATCTAATTTCAACTTTACAGTTTCAACAATGTCATCTATGAATAACAAAAGCAGAGCCCTGTGGAATCTCCGCAACGACCTTAACAGAGTCAGAACTATGTCCATTATAGTACCCAAACTGGTAGCAATCTGAAAGGTAATCACTAACCCAGTCAACTATTGAACCATTGCCCAGTTTTTCTATAACTTTAGTGCAAGACACATGGTCGAAGGCCTTAAAAAAGTTTTTAAAAATTACATCGATTTGCAATTGTTTGCAACTTTTGCAACCTATTGCGAACACGAAGACATGTTTGGCCTCTGAAGTAACAGTAGATAGCAAGCTCCTGAAGCAATGCAGACAAAGAGATCATGATATTTGTTGTACATACTTAGTCATAAATTATAATATTATGTGCTCGTGTATGTTACAGCGATTGCACATAAAAGAAATTGGCCGGTAATTAGATGATTTGTGTACTGGTACAACTTTTGCGATTTTCCAGTCGCCAGAAGGCTGCAATCACTAATAGACTTTGTAAATATGAGACGACGATGCATGCTAACGGGTTCAGCACAAGGTTTAAATAAAATAGGTGTTTGGTATCTCGTCTGGAGCATTACTTTTCTTTTCATCAAGATTTAAGAGCAGTGAAAAAATGCAGGGTGCTGCAATATTCAACGATGGAAGTCACCTGCCTTGGCCAACGTGTCAAGAACCCATTGTAATCTTTAGGCTGTTATCAGCGCTAAAAACTGAGTGAAAATATGAATTGCAATTGTTCACCTTTATTTAGCCCTCTTCAGGTGGAAACTCGGATAGTGTTGCTGGTTCTGCACCTATACCCCGCCAGAATTTATCGGGTGCGCTTTTGATACTTTTGTAGGGTGTCTACAAAAGCTCGGTTTCCTCTCCTTTCACGTTCCTCGATGATAGCGTTGCTATTTGTGAGCTACTTTTTATAGTTTCCTTTCCTCTTCCTTACGCTTCTGATTTTGCACTTAAGCTGAATTATGTCGTGGGTAATCCATGGGTTGTGCTTCCTTCAAGCCTGTTTTCTTTTGGCAATAAAGTTAGTCACGCTGTATCTTGATGTTGAAACTGATATAATGCATGATATTGTCACGAGACTTCAGAAGTGCAAGTGGCTTTTAATTAGCCAAGATGTAGCCAGCTCTTGAAAAGCGCGCCCGTCGCGGCTGGATCTCAAACGAAGAAGACGCTCGCAATCTTCTTTTCTTTTTTAGGGCGAGAGTCGCTCTTGCTCCCAACCCATTACATGCAGGTGGCATTATCCCCTTACGAAAAAAAAAAAGAAAGATGAAAGAGAGGAAAAGAAAAGACTACATGCAGGTGGCATTATCCCCTCTTACAAAAAAAAAAGAAAGATAAAAGAGAGGAAAAGAAAAGACATAGCATTGCCCAAATGTTATAGCATAGGCACGTGAAAAAAAAAGGAAATAGAAATCCCAGATAAACGGAAAGTAGAAAATAAAGATCGTGACAACAAGAAAAATGTCAATCAACGAGCAAGAAAGTTCACGAAAATTAGTGAAGAAGACAAGGATTGGTAAATGACAAAAAAAGAAAGTTACAAACGCGCAATGAACGTTCATGCGCACAATGAAGGACGTTCGTGCTCGGTCGTGTGCTGATCCGTGCTGCGATGTTGTTGAGTCCGGGACCACTCCGTAGTTAACGTCACTGACGCGGCATAGCACTTTGTATGGGCCAAAATACCTGCTAAGTAGCTTTTTACTGAGGCCTCGGCGGCGAACGGGCATCCACACCCAAACTTGGTCGCCGCGGTTGTAGACCACGTCCCTGTGGTGGGTATTATATCGTCGTGCGTCTGCTTGCTGCTGGCAGATGTGCAGTCGTCCGAGCTGTCGAGCTTCCTCAGCACACTCTACGAATTCCTTGGCATCAGTTGCCAGCTCAACATTGTCTTGACGTGGTAGCATGCAGTCGAGCATGGTCTGCACTTCACGACCGTAGAGAAGCCGAAATGGCGTGAATCGCGTGGTCTCTTCCACGGCGGTGTTTTACGCGAAGGTCACGTAAGGCAAGATCCGGTCCCATGTCTTGTATTGCAATCACGTCTGTGAGCATATTATTCAGCCGCTCGGTAAGCCCGTTTGTTTGGGGATGGTACGCGGTTGTCTTGGTGCCTGGTGTTGCTTAGTTCAAAAAATTCTTTCATAAGCTGTGCCGTGATTGCTGTGCCTCTGTCTATTACGACTCTAGAAGGTGCACCACGACGCAACACTATGTGGCGCATGAAAAATTGCGCTACCTCAGAGGCCGTGGCTCGTGGGATCACCTGTGCCTCAGCGTAGCGTGTTAAATAATCATTCGCTACGATCACCCATTCGTTGCCGTCAGAAGACAGGGGAAATGGGCCGAGAATGTCCATGCCGGCTTGTTCAAACGACGTACAGGGCGCTTCAATTGGCTGAAGTAAGCCAGCTGGCTTAACAGATGGTTGCTTTCGGTGCTGGCATTCTCGACAGCTTTTGACGTACTCTTTGACGGATGTCGAAAGTTCAGGCCAATAGTACTTCTCGCTCACTCTGGCAAGTGCATGTGAGTAGCCTAGGTGGCCAGACGTGGGTTCGTCATGGCAAGCAAAAAGGACGTCGTCTCGCATGTCCTGAGGAACCATCAGGAGGTAGGCACGGTCGTTTGAACGGGCGTTCTTCTAGTATAGCACGCCGTCTCGCAGGCAATACAACGTCGCCGAGTGGGAGAGATAACGTGGTATGGTTGCGTCGTGGCCCTCCAAGTGATCAATGATTGGTCGAATTTCTTCGTCGTCACGCTGTCGTTTGGTCAGTGTGATGTAGTACCTTAAAAATGCGAGCCTAGCAGACGACAGCACCACATCATTTAGAAGATGAGAAGAATGAAGAGGCATTGCAGCGCGCCCATTAAAAAAAGAAGAGGAGACGCTCGCGGAGAACGAAGCCGTTCGGACGCCGGCAAGACGACGCAAGGGAGCCTAGGGCGAACCCGCAACTACGCGCGAGGTTCGAAAGGCCGGGTTCCTGTCCTCGAGCCATTGACGTCCTCGGGGCACGGCGTGTCGGCGTGGCCAGCACGAGTTCTCGGTGAGTGGTCCTGTGGACATCTCCGGTACGGCGAGCGCCCTCGAAAGACCGGAGCTGCTGACCACGTCTATTGAGCCGACGTCGCTGACAGTGTGCGGCTACGCCTAGACCTGGTGATACAGACAGTGGTATGCTGACCTGGCACCCAAGCGACGACTGCATCTGAGCACGCAACGGGTCCCACTTCAAGGCATCGGGCTACGGCACAGACTGTGAGACTGGTTACTCTTTTCTTTTGTGTGTGAACCACGCGCGTGTACGACTTACAGTACTGTACGCGAAATAGTTTTTTTTTGTTCATCCAATATAACTCCCGTTTGTTTTCCTCACTGTCTCCATCTTCCTCGCGTCACACGCCTTGCTATGTGACGAATCTAACACACGACAGTCAGGTCCGACGAGCTAATGGCAACCAGAAAGCCTTTGTCGTCCTCTTCTCCCTGACTAACGAGACGAAGCGGTGCGCGCGACAGTGTGTCAGCGTCTTCATGCTTACGGCCGGACTTATAAACAATGGTGACATCGAATTCCTGCAGCCGCAAGCTCCACCGTGTTAGTTGTCCCGAAGGGTCTCGCATGTTTGCCAACCAACAAAGGGCATGGTGGCCTGTCACTATCTTGAAGGGATGACCATAAAGGTACGGGCAAAACTTGGTGATTGCTGACACTACTGCGAGGCACTCTTTCTCCGTAATGGAATAGTTCGCCTCGGCACAGGATAGGGAGCGGCTTAAGCTACGACTCTTTCGATGCCATCTTGTCACTGAACCAGCACTGCACCGAGACCAACGTTGCTGGCGTCAGTATGCACCTCCATCATCGTCGCATGAGCGAAAACAGGCATTGATTGCATGCGCTGTCGCAGTTCAGCAAACACTGCTTGTTGCTCGTTGTCCCACACAAATGGTGTGTCGTCCCTTGTGAGGCGAGTATGGGTTCCGCTATCCGCGAAAAGCCGTCAATGAACCTGCGATAGTAGGCACACAAACCAAGAAAGCGCCGGAGGACCTTCTTATCGACGGGAACTGGAAATTCCGCAACAGCGGCAAGTTTGTCTGGATCGGGGCGGACTCCTTCGGCGCTAACTACACGTCCAAGAAATTTGAGTTCCTCATCACAAAAGTTGCACTTCTGTGGCTTTAGTGTGAGGTTCGCCGATCGGATAGCCTCCAGTACACTGTGCAAGCGGTGAAGATGCTGCTCGAATGTGGCAGAAAAGACCACCACATCGTCAAGGTAGACAAGAAAAGTCTGCCACTTCAGCCCTGTGAGGACAGTGTGCATCATTCGCTGGAAGGTTGCCAGCACTGAACACAAGCCAAAAGGAAGCACTCGAAATTGGTAGAGGTCGTCAGGAATCACAAAGGCTGTTTTCTCGTGGTCTCGCTCATCTACCTCAATTTGCCCACACCCACTTTTCAGATCCAGAGAACAGAAATATTGGGCATGGCGAAGTCTATCCAACGAGTCGTCGATACATGGCAGCAAGCACATGTCCTTTTTGGTCACATTGTTAAGCTTCCGGTAGTCGACGCAAAAGCGTAGTGTCCAGTCTTTCTTTTTGACCAGGACAGCCGGAGACGACCATGGGCTGTTGAATGGTTCGATGACACCATCTTCAAGCATCTGCCGGACATGGGCACGTATCGCTTTGCTTTCTATTATCGACACGCAGTAAGGATGCTGGTTGATCGGGCATGTGTCGCTGTACGTGATTATTCCGTGCTGTGTGACGGATGTCTGGCACACCTTAGAAAAACTTGCAAGACAGGATCGTAATTAAAACAAGAGAGTGCGCAGTGCAGTCTGGTTACTGGTCTACAGCGCAGGATTGATGTCGATATTACCAAATGCCGTGTCTGTGGCGTCGATGGCCTCCGACGCAAAACAGCGGCGAATTTTTTCTATTTCTTTGGCAAGAGCGATTGAAGTGCCGCGGAAGAGGTGTCGGTGCTTGTTGCTAAAGTTGGTAACAAGCAACTGCAATCGGCCACCATGAAGCTGTATGAAACTTCTGGCTACACAAATGTCTTGTTTCATAAGGTGCTCTAAGTTCGTTTCAGCCACAGCTATGCCATCGCCCATATTGCAGCATGTGACGTCGACCATGACGCTTGCTCGAGGAGGAAGAGTGACGCTGTCTGCAGAAACTTGAAGTATGTCGAGACGCCGTTCGTCATCCTGTACATCAATTGCTCGGTCGGCTGAAAACATGACATGACGCTCTTGCAGATCAGAATAGCGCCATACTCTAGAAGAAAGTCAACTCCAAGAATAACGTCACGGGAGCCCTCGCATAGGACAACGCAGCTAGCGACGAACGTCTTCGATCTGAACTCTAGTAGCGCAGGCGCCCAGCGGAGTAATAACACGACTGCCAGCCATCTGAATCTGCCAATTGTGCCACGGCGTGATTATTTTTTAAGCTGGAAGGCCAGTTTCCCACTCAATATTGAGTAGTCGGCGCCGGTGTCCACTAACATGTCAACTGCGTAACCTACCAATCGTCACTGGTACATCAAGTGAAAGCCGGTCGTATTCTGCAGTATCGTTGCGTCTCTGAGTCGGTCGGAGGTCTTCGGCACTTCGATGTTCAGTGACCCCGCCCCCAGAAGTCGCCCCAGTTAGTTTTCCCGGCGGGGACTTGGAGACCGTGGGGTAGAATACCGCTGGGACAGCGATGAAAATCGCCTCCGCGACGGTGAACGCAGCTGGCGCCCAGCGGACGGTGGTGCAAGGCGCCGGGCGAGGTAGTTTTCGATGTCATGGGGTCGTTGGCCGTACTGGGGTGGCGGCGAGCACGCAGAGAAGCCGCGAAGCCCAAGGCAGCGGTATGGGAACCGACGGTACAAGTGATCTGCTTCACCAAAGTGAAAGCACAGAGGCCGGCGGTCAGGTGTACGTCAAATATCTGACTTCCGAGGGGAGGTGGGCCTATCATCAATTTAATGAATGGGCTGCTCCGAATAATGGCCGACTGGGGCGGCATGGACAAATGTTGGCGACACATACCTATCGTCGTAGTACTCTGCTGGCTGCGCCGACTGGATCGACACGGTGGGAGGAGCGCGAACGAACAATGGTGGAGAGGCCGCAGGCCACTTTAAGGCTTCCGCATAGGTGGTCGTCTCACGGCGGTATTCAGTGGGGGCTGAGGCAGAGCTTTCAGGAGGTGAGGGGCGCCGTAGTCCCTGGTGCAGCTCCTCTCAGATACCGTAATTACTCGAATCTAATGCGCACCTTTTTTCCGGTTAAGCGAGTTCATAAATCGCATGCGCGTTAGAATCGAGTACGAAAAAAAAATTACGGTCAATATATTGCCATCGGCAAATCCAAAATGGCCGCCCCCTACGTGTGTCAGCATGGCGCGGCCATTTCTGCCAATGTGTTTCCCATGTGCGGCACTTCGTACGTGTGCTGAAGAGTTCGTCATCTAGTAGTGCATTAGCATCGACGATGTGGAAGGGCCGACTCCCAAAAACTCGAGTGCACCACGATGCCGCTTTTAAAAGAAAAGTCATCGCGTGTGCAGAAACGGACGGAAATCGGGCCGCATCGCGGTTGTTCGGAGTTCCCGAAACGTGCGTGCGGGACCGGCGGAAACAAAAGCAGAAGATTGTCGACAGCAAAGCTTCACGCAAAGGCTTCAGTGGACCACAGCAGGGTCAGTTTCCGCAAATTAAAGAGCTGCTCGGCGAGTATGTGCTTGAGCAGCGAGCGGCACAGCGGCCCGTGACGACAGAACTGCTCCAAGTGCGGGCTATGCAATTAGTCTTAGAAAACGGTCTAATGCGGAGCCAGTTTAAAGCGAGCAGGTGCTGGCTAACTAACTTTATGAAGAGGAAAGGCTTTTCCCTCCGAAGGGGTACATGCATATGCGAAAAGTTTTGCGGAGGAGTACGATGAAAAGCTTCACAGTTTTCAGAGGTTCGTCCTAAACTTGCGGCGCAACAACGGCTACCGTCTTGGGCAAATCAGAAATGCCGATCAGACGCCTCTTTACTTCAACATGCCTGGCACCACAACCGTCGAGAAGAAGGGGGCGAAGCAAGTTCGCGTGCTGACATCAGTCCACGGTAAAACTACAGTGACGGCAATGCTCTGTTACACGTCAGATGGGCACAAGCTTCGCCTGTACCTCATATTTAAATAGAAGACGCTCCCGAAAGGAGTAGTTTTTCGTGTGGTGTGATGTTGCGGGCCAGTGAGAAAAATGGGTGCGCGTTGCAACCGGTGTCTTACGTTTTTTTTTTTTTTTTTCGCGGTGGAAATCGGGTGCGCGTTACAATCGAGGGCGTGTTAGAATCGAGTAAATAGGGTAACCGCTGCAAGTGAGCCAGACGTAGGATGAGGCGTCACGCCGGCCTTCTGCAGCTCTTCACGCACCACAGAATGAATACGTTCTCGTAGGCTGTCGTTGCTTCCAGTTGTGCCGAGAATGTCCGCAGTGCACATGCCATTTATTTACCTGTCACACATGCTGGAACGTTGCTGCAGCATCTTTTCCATGGTCACAGCCTCTGTCAAGAACTCCGTGGCGGTCTTGGGAGGGCTCTGCACGAGGCTGGCAAAGAGCTCCTCTTCAACACCACGCATCAGATGGCGCAACTTCTTATCCTTTACCATTCGTGGCCTAGCTCGTCAGAAGAGGAGTGCCATGTCTTCTGCGTAAGTGGCAACCGTTTCATTTCGCAACTGGACCTGGGCCTGAATAGCTCGATCCGCTCGTTCTTGACGATCAGCACTCGTGTAGGTCTCCAGAAGTCTACGACGGAACTTTTTCTTTTTTTTTTCAGGGCGAGAGCTGCTGTTGCTCCCAACCGATTACATGCAGGTGGCAATATGGTGTTTAAATTGTGACCTCATTTCATCTATGCTTGCGTTATCTGTACAAAGCTATGAGAGCTGGGAATACTCGTTAAACAAGTAGGTCATTATTGCCGCATCATTAGCTTCATTAAAGGGGAGCAAATATTTTACAGAGACAGATTGTCCTATATATTGGAGCTGCTAAAGGCAAAGTACACAGAACTAATCTATGATCCGATATGCCATCAACTGTCTCAACAGTTGCGCTGTCAGTGCATAAATAATCGCTAACCAATACAAGGCCTAACACAGAATGGGACTCTCTTTGCATTCATGTATTTTTAAGAAGCTGATTTAGACTGAAAGCAAACAAAGGTAAATTACTATACTGTTTGCCAAAGAGCTTGGGCTTAATGGTGACAATTACCACCTGGTACGCTACCCGCCAGGGTAATCCTGCCACCGAGCATGTGCAGATTCATGTAATCTAGGAAGGGTTTCAAGTAAGTCGCATTGGCATTCGGGGTCCTGTAAATGGCACAAAGTCACTGTTCAGGAGACGTTTTCACCGAATTGTTTAGACACCATTCACCTCTGGCATGACCCTGTAAGCAATGCCCTGCAGCAAAACAGTTGCTACTCCTCCGCCTCTGGTGTCCACATCTTTGTGGACAACTGTACGACTTGATGGCACGATTTCATGGCCACATATATTTGAATGTAGATACGTTTCACTCACAATGTGTGGTTTTACAGCTAATAAAGCAGCTTCAGATCGATCTGCCTTATACGCAATACTTTGCACTTTAGCATTCAGAAAGGTTATGGGCATAGTCGTTGAGAAGACTGTCTTTCTGTCTTCATTCCAAGTAAAAAGATGACATAGTTTTCTTTCGTGACCATTCTATCATTTCCTTACAATTTTACGCACATCAAACAAGTACTCCTCGCTTATTGAATGAACACCCCCTTCCAGTTCAGAACAAGACTTTTAGAAGGGTTATAGGCATAGTCGTTGAGAAGACTGTCTCGCTGTCTTCATTCCAAGTAAAAAGATGACAGTTTTCTTTCGTGACCATTCTACCATTGTCTCCCAATTTTACGCACACCAAACAAGTACTCCTTGCTTATTGAATGAACACCCCCTTTCAGTTCAGACAAAACTGGGGTATTTCAACTTTGTCGCTATAATCAAGCAACTTATGAATTATTCGCCTGTTTCTTGATTCGCCTTCTTTGACGCTACTAAGCCGGCGGATGTATTGAATACCTGCAGTGCAGACGCCCATGGGATTTTCGAACATTATCCCTGATAAGAAGTTATGAAGCTTTTGAAATGACTCGTCGTGTTGTTGCTCCACTCCTTATATCAAGGGTATCAAACACTCCTTCGCCAGATGGCCTAAGTTAGGCAATTCAGACACGCAAAGGCCGGCGCAGAGAAGAAGGTAGTAATGGAGAAGAAGGTAAGAAGGTAGCAATGGGGTGGGGGCAGGGGAGAGGAGCTTGTAAAACCTTCAGTTGCCATTCAAAGTTTGAAAGAAAGCCTTCCCAATCGATAATATACGGGCCACTTTTAAATACAAATTCGGTGCCAGGATTCCGGCCGTGATGACCAGTCGAGACGACGTCAGGTGCCAAAACATTCAAAATGCACGCTTGCGTGTCACCAACTGAGCTATGCAGTGGAACAGCCATGGAAGCTCCACGATACTAGTTGCAATAAAGTGACAAGACGCTCGTATTACGTCAAGACGTCGAGGTTCACAAGGAACATATGCTTAGCGGTACAATTTTAATGCCCTTGAGGTCTTTGCCTTTCATTTGACACTAAATACTCAAAATTTCTGAGTCGGTACCTTTTTAAGGAAGTACTAACACGAACTTTAAAAATTTTCGGACTGTTGCTCTAAATAAAGTACTGGTGCCAAGAAACCTAAAACGCGTATTGTGTAGCCTGGGAATGAATCTAATATATTTTTATTACCACCCTTAATGAAACACTTTTGGTTTTGATATCGAGATGGCAGCTTTTCAGTGACGTGTCATCGCAATGTGACGTGACATGAAGACAGAAACTAGCAACAAAGTAGCAGTAAATGTGTCATCTGCTCATAGTGCTGACTAACGACGAGTGAATTGTCATATCGTGACGCCAACAGTAGTTTCTACAATTGAGGCGTCATGTAGGATGCAGGGCTCGCTAACTCGAGATCTGTTTTGACTCATCGAGATAATGTACTTTGCAGTAAAGCTGGCTTGCAGATGCTCAGCGTCGAAAACGTTAATATCAAAACAAAACATTTTATATGTATTGTTTGACGCACTGATGCTGCATACGAAGGAAACGAGAAATGTCCATTTTGCAATGTTTTCAAATGGTGTCAGTACTCCTTTAAAAGGAAGCAAAAGACAAATTACTATTTATGTCAGAGTGAAAGCCCAATGTATGACAACATCTAAAACGACAAAATTATCGACAACAGTGCCCTACTCACCAAGAAATTAAGGCAAATGCACGAGAACACATGCACCATAAGAAGGACTTTCGCAAAATGATCCCGATGACGTCACAGTTACCACCTACAATTAATCACTAGTAATCGAACTCGCTGCACCAACTAAAGAACCTTTTGTGCATCAAGAGACGCAATAAAATGCTGCTTGTTTGCTTCTGTTTGATTCATGAAAAAATGAAGCGGGGCCCAGTTGAACCAAGCTGCCTTCGGAGGCCATAGCAGAAAATTGTTCAATGGCCATTGTTGCTGCTGTGGCTCCCGCTACTTTCACTCTGCTGCTACTAGTGTCGGCAGGCGAACAGTTAAGCCAGGCAACGTTGTGCATGGCAACAGCGACGTGAAACTTTTTACTTTGAGGCGGGTAATCTGAAGTGTGCTAACGCGATGCGGACCACCAAAATGTGATTTTATTTCAATATAATCCCTCCCTTGGCACAAAAGTAGCACCACACGTTTCTGTATCGCTGTTTGAGCAATCAACATCAACTTATTATTTGCCTTTCAGTGTCCCTTTAAGAAAGGTCATGCTTCATCTGCACTCAACAGGTGATGTTGTACCTCAACTGCTTGTTGAAACAATGCAATACATGCCACGCTGACATAGCCACCAAAACCATAGCACAACGCACACTCACCGTCTAGCTTGCGCTTGAGTTCATCCACGCAGTTGTAGCTTTGGAGGCAGCCTTGTGTGACAACCAATCCGCACTCCCTCTCACAGATGACCTTAAGTTGAGGGCACTGCTTCACTTGAGATTCTAGCAGACGACGCTGACACCTATGCTGACAGGCTTTGTGCGGGCAGCATACTCCGAGAAACTCGCATGAACTCGTATGATACGCGAAACGATCAGCAGGTACACGGGCGTCGCAGCCCGCATTTTGGCATTTCACCTACAACAGAACAGTACAAGCATTGAAAGGACTTGAGGAGAAAAGTCTATAGATCAATTTTGACGTATCCTTTTATGATGATGTGTGGTGCTTAATGGTGCAAGGGCCAATTGACATATCCTTTTAGAACACCACACAGAGCTCTCACTACTTAGGGACCCTGCAACACCTGTTAGAATTACCGTCAAACGGCTTCATTAAAGGAATGCAGAATCCGCCACATATGAGTGCAGTTCTATTTAGTAGCCAGCATTGTAACTTTAAGCACCCTTCTTTTTTTTTTCTCTCTTTTTTTTAAAGAACATTCGGTTTCATTCAGTGAGATTGTGAGTGCATGTACTTCATTCTTGAAACACAATTTAATTTTTTATTTACCCAGGTGGTTGAATTTATATTGAAAAAAGAAAGTGCAGTCTCAAGACTATGACCAGATTTCGATATCACATTTCATTTACTCTAACCTTGTTTTCCTGAAGAGACATCAATGTAACGTACAAATATACACAAAACCATGTATACCAACCATAGTCTACTGGTTGGCATAAAGATACCATCAAGAGGACAAACCTTCATTGGCCTCGAGATCTTTGAGTGGCGCCCTTTCGCGTGTGACGTCAATTTGAGGATTCCACTTTTAACCTTGCTGCAGCCGCCGCAGCTCTTATACCCAGATCGTCTGCTCCAGACGGAAACTTCGTTGAACAAACAGCCCTAGCTACAATTACTGTTTTCGAGTGCGATTACTATCTTGTTTTAGTTGCAGCCCAATCGACAGGGCCAGTAAATCCCCCGGATGGTTGACGAGTCCACCGAAGCCACCGACTGCATTGTGGGTAAGTGAAACAATATGTGTGTATGTGTTCTCGCTCATTATCGCACTTTCCGTCATGCGATGCTAATTTGTTTTGACTTTTTTTTTTATGTTTCAGTAACCGTGCCTTTCTCCACTATCTACAAGCATGCAGATAAAGCTTGTGAAACGTCGCAGTGTCTCATCGAGGGCGAAGCGGTGCGCGATGCAAGCCATGTTGTTAAATGCACGCTCGAGGCTGTCGACGGAGGCTGTAACGGCCGCATCCCCATCGCGGCCGTTATCCTGCAAACAGGTGGACTTTCGAACCCGCCACATGTCACGGTCGTGATCCACTGAGGCAAAGGGGCGAATGCTCGCTGTTGGCAGAGATCAGGACGAGGCAACCTACGCATGTAACGTAACATGTGTGAAGCAGGTTGAGTCAATGTCGTCGTGTAACCTAACATAGAAGTTTATGTTCACTGTTGGTCTGCAGTTGCTGTCGAACTCACTTCAGATTTTTCATTGTGTTTATGTTTCTAAATTAGGAACCTAGTTACAACTCCGAAATGGTTTGAAATATTTAAGTGCAGCGCCACAAACTTCTATTATTCCTCTAATAAAAGGAGGCCATAAATATTTTACAGCTTTAAAATTTGTACCGCCATTACAACATAAGACTGCAGGTTGGAGAGGTGGAGTATAAATTCATACTTTATGCATAAGCCTGGGAAGGAAATTAAAATTGAAGTATAATATAGTTAACATAATCAATAGGTACCTTTTAACATTTAACATTGTGCAGCACTCGTTGCAGAGAAAAATAATCGCACGTAGTTCTGTGAAATAAAGCGTAAAATGAGTTAAAAGCGGAGACCCGTTCGAACAGCGTCGGTAGCCATCACACACCATATAAGCAAATGAACTGCTTCTTTGTTGAGCTTTGTCACACGTGGTGGTTTCTATACGGCGCCAGGCCTCGAAACGAAAGCATGCGAATCCCCAAGTTGACGTCATACAAGTGCCGTTCGCAGCGCCGCCATCGGTCGCACACCAGGCCAATAGTAAAAGAAGTTTTCATCGTAAACATGCTTGCACATGAAGTGCACCTTGTGGCTGTGGCATCATCGTCCACAGGCAGAAGCAACAACTAATACTTTAGTTGAGATCTCTGGGCTTTCCAGAACACACATTGACGTAAGTTTTGCTGTTTTGAAGGCCAAGCATTTGCGCTCGTTTTGCAAGCAAAGATAGCATGCAACCACTGGTGCCAATTTTGGTTCTACAGTATTCCAACGATCAATACACTTTAAGTTTTTATTATCATAAAATAGAATATGATTGATTAAACAGATAGTATGCATATAAAACACACATAGAAAGTGTAATGGCTAAAAACTGGCCAATCACACATTTGGTGCAGACCGGTGAACTGCCCACTGAGTAAATAAATGGTTAGACCAGTCAGAAACCAGGCCGACAGCAATTCTAGATGTGTGTGAAATCTATCCTGCAAGTGTCTAAACCTTAACAGTATCTGCTCACCTTGAAACGGCTGACCAAGTTTTGTATAAGGGGTGATACAGGTGTGATGGCTCCGGCATTATGCTTGTGGCACACAGGGCAGCTATTGTCCTGGCGAACCCATGCCTGGATGCAGTGGCGACAGAAGACGTGCCGACAGGGGCACTCAACCGGATCACGGAGAAGTAAGTGGCAGATGACGCAGATCAGCTCGTCGAAAGGCATGGGATCATACAAGTCTTCTGGCAACAGGTTTCGCACTGCATAGAGCTTGGCTATTGGACCACAGTCACGAGTGTGCATGCCAGATGAACCACGAGTATATAAGATATGCACTAACCAATCTGCTCATAACTGATAGGCCACACTTATCCACATCTGTACACCTGTAAGCAACAGGATACGGACCATCTGCACTTTCTAGGACCGTGCGATCTGCTATCTAGAGCATTTCTCTGACAAATTCCATCGGAATACTCGCAACATATCTTCTGTCAAAGCAATGCTCCCGACAGCAGACGGCTCGGCTCAAGATTAAACGGCGTAAACAGTGAATCCGCCTCGCGGTTCTGTGGTCCGTACACATTTCTTGACCGGTGAACAGTGCTCTCTACTCTTCGGGTAAACACTGCCCAGCGTGGCCACGTATGGCCATGCCGCACGTAGTGCCATTACATCCGGCATGATCATGCATCGAATAAAAACAGCGCATGTGCACACAAGTACATCACTCTTGCTGTACTACAGCAAAGTAAGAGCAAATGCCATGGCCGTGCTGGCTACAAGGAAGCGGTGCACACCAGAACAAGAAGACGCAAAGTATCTTTCCTCAGTCCCTCGGCACATCACTTTCTTTTACATTCAGAAAAGAAGCGTTGCAAATCTCAAGAGCACACTCCCTCCGAAGCAGATCCGAAACCTGTACTTCCATAATTTCCATGGGGGTACAAGCACCGCTGAAGGAGCCCGCTTAGACACTAGCGCCAGATTTCCCTCTAGGTATTATTGTATGAAACTCTATGGCTTGGGCAGTCACTGAGCGTGTGCAAGCTTTCAATAATTTTTCATCTTTGACACAGGGCAACCTGGATCATAACAGTTCTGGCGCAAAATTCCAAGGAAACATGCTCTAAGATAGAGCATTTTGGCTCAGCGGAGATGCTGAAGGTCGTCTTCTGACGAAGGAAGGCCCAATGTTCTTCAAAGTGAAGGAAGGGGCAGCCGACGTAGACTTCTACGTGTGTACTTGCTGACCCCCGGGCAAAAAGTAATGCTCCTTTTAAATGGTGAAAAGCCGCTCCCAACCCCACGCTCTTCTTCCCCTCTGAGCATTGCCCTCAACTGCAGCATAACCCATCAACTCCCAGGATGACAAAAATGGGGCAGTTCTCCTAGTCTGACAAAACTTCAGCATGTTCACACTCTATCTAGAACAAAGTGTTACAAGTTGACAGAATCACTGCAATCACAACAGTACATGTTTGAAGACTGTAGACACACTGCACAAACTTACCTGCTTACCCAAAACAAATCGCTCATGTTTACTTGGAGGATCAGCCTCACACAATATTACGATATTACATTTAGTTATTCTTACAAAACAATTCAATAACTTCGATTTGAATAAATGCAATTCTTTATTTTCCCTTTTTACTTAAACACAACATCACTTAAGTAATACACTGGAAGACAAAAACTGCACTGCGCAACTCCTGTGGGGTTGTCACGCCTCGTAGTGGCAGGTCTGCCTACGCGTTGTTAACGAGGGATCTGTCGTTCGGCCAGCATTGCCGGGGGACGCACTTGGAAAGCTAGAGGGATCCATTGGTTTACTTCGACGCAACACTAACCATTATGAAGAGCAGTCGTTTAACGCGAAGTGCGCACTTTACGTTCAACGACTCGAAAAAAAAAAACAGAAAAATTGGGAGTGCTTACGAGACGAAGGCAACGGGGACTTCCACCATGCCATGCTCTCTCGGGAATTCCGCAAATCCCGCCAAAACAACAGCGCTCTGGGAGAGGACAAAAGTTCGTCGAACGCAAGACCAACGAACTAGGCTAACCAAACCTTGCGAGTTCCTGGCTGTCTACAGATAAAACTGTCTGGCGGGCAAGTTGGTTAATTGATGTTAGACATATTTAAACTGCGCGAAAGCACACAGAACACGAGCCCAAAAAATGCGGTAATTCTTTCTGTTTGCCGAGAGAAAAGCTAGAAACGGAAAACTAACTAGAGAAATGACATATAACTGACGACACGGAGACTGACGCAGTCAGTCATGTGCTGCCCTCTACACGGCATTTTTTGCTACTGAAATTGGTGGTTCAAAGCCTCCAAGATGGCAAGCGCGCATTGACCCGCAGCACATCTACCATCTCGGAGGCCATAAGTAGCTTGCCCACCAGAAATGTTCTGCGATAAAGCAGCCTTTGACCGAATATACCATGGACCGAGTCGTGAAAAAGAAAAACGGTCACAACAGTATCTGTCAAGAAATGCTTGCTTTGCATTTTGGTTGATGAATATGTGGGGTTTAACGTCCCAAAAGCACTATGTGATTATGAGAGACGCCGTAGTGGAGGGCTCCGGAAATTTCGACCACCTGAGCGCACGGGCCTACAGCATTTTCACCCCCATCGAAAATGCAGCCGTCGCAGTTGCTTTTTATCGTAGTGTGCTTGTTGGTTGAAGCGGCTGTCAGTCACTCATCCCAACGAGTGAGCTGCCCGCGGCGGCTTCTCCTCCGCAAGGTATCTTTCCGAGTCGCGCCTCAGAACCACAATTAAGTTCATTTTCTTTAGTAAAACTTGTTAGGCTAGTTGGCGCATGTTACAAGAAAATTGGGCGACGCAATCCGCCGGGAAAGTATAGACGAGAAGAAAGAGCGGCACTTTTTTTTTACTTGCAACTAACTTAAATTTATAGTTGCAATCTACCATGCCACACATGCGCAATAACACACCATATCAAAAAAAAAAAAACGAATTCATGTGAACGCAGTGCCACCGATTAATACATATCTTTTTTTTTTTGTCTGATGAGGTATGCTTCTAGAATCTCGATCGTGCACTCAGATACCACAATACGAGAGGTTTCAGAACTACGAATCCTTGGCCTTCTGATTCACAACAGAACAAAAAACAGCACCACGCTAGAAAAGCTACGGAAAATTGGAGAACAGGTAGGGCACATGATCCGCCGAGTGTCAAACAAGCGCGGGGGGCTACGAGGAAGGGACGCGATTCGGCTCGCCAATGCTTTTGTAACTAGCAGGATTCTATATTCAATACCGTACTTACGAATGACTAAACACGAAGAGAACAGAGTCGATGCTATTCTTAGGAAAGTAATTAAGCGCGCACTTGATTTACCCATCAGCACTTCAAATCAGAAACTCTCTGCATTGGGAGTCTTTAACTCTATGCAAGAGCTCCAAGAAGCCCACCTCACAAATCAATATACGCGTCTTACGCAGACGCCCCCCGGGCGGCGCCTACTGGACCGCCTCTTGATCCGGCACGAATGCGAAATCGAAAACTCAGAGCGTATTACTGAACTTTGGAGAACAAAACTCTGGGTGTCCCCGCTTCCCCGCAATATGACCAGGAAGGCGCACCAGGGTAGAAGGCAAGCGCGCGCTGAGGCACTTGAACAACGGCTTGGCTCCCGTAATGGGGTCTATTACGTCGATGTGGCCGGGCCGTCACCTAGGGGATACTACACGGCGGCGGTAATACATCAAGGAACGCAGGTGGACGGCCTCACTTTCAAAGCCACAAGCTCAAGTAAGGCGGAGGAGGTGGCCATTGCACTGGCAGTATCCCATCCAAACTCAAAACAAATAGTTACAGACTCTCGAAGAGCCTGCGAGACCTATCTTACAGAAGAAATCTCTCCATTGGCTAATAGACTTTTAAAATTCAGCATCAGGAACCGCGATCCTACCCCAAAACGTCTTATATGGACTCCGGGACATCAGGGTCTACAGGGTAACGAGGCTGCACATGCAGCGGCCCGCGTGCTTACTTCCCGGGAAACTCCCCGTTCCCCTGATAGACCTGAACGTCCCACACCTTTAACACGGTTTCGAGAATTCAAAGAATACTACATTGAGCAACGCCGCTTGTATCCCGCACCAGCGAAGGGACTCTCGAAAACGGAGGAGCGCATCCTGCGGCGCCTACAGACAAATACGCTGCTCTGTCCAGCCATACTAAAATATTATGACCCTAAAATAAGTGGGCAGTGCCAGTACTGTGGGGAAGTGGCCAACACTTACCATATGGTCTGGGCCTGCCAAATGAACCCAAAATGAACCCCCTTTCCCAACCCCACAAAAGAGGACTGGGAGACGACCCTACTCAATAGCTCCACACTAGAGGAACAGCGAACTCTAGTCCAGCGGGCTCGGGTGGCGGCCTCGACTAATGACGTCCCGGACTAGGGATGTCAACCAGCCCGGTGGGGATAAGGGCTATCTGGCACAGCCAGCATCAATAAAGGTTTTTTCCTCCTCCTCCTCAGATACCCCCCTTGGTTCTACAGTTCTACCTAAAATGGTGATATCATTAAATCTTGCCTCACATCCACACGCGCTGTAGTGCGTAGGAAAATGTGCCTAAAGATTATCCTTGATCGAAAGATCATGCTCCCTCACTCGATCGTTTACGCATCGGTCGGTCTGGCCCATGTGAACCTTTCCAATTTTCCTCTATCCTTGCCTGTCTGTGTCCGGTGAACGCCTGAGCCCCTTCGTGCGAGCTTTGGGCTGCGCGGCCGGAACCCCGTGGCGTCTTTACAGGCGTCTCACTATGCATGTCGACGGTGCCTACCGTTGTTTACAAACATAGAATATGTCTATGAGCCTAAATTTGCACACCTCGGCGTTGTTTCGCACTGCCACCGGAATCGGGCCCGCCTTTGACCGAGCGATGATGTCGTCCTAATGACGTGACAAGTTGTGGCAATCTGTGACGTCACGGAAACGTCGTGCGGTGACGTCATCGCGTGGCGGTTACTTTTTTGCTCACTTGTTCTGGCATCGCCGACGCGAGATGCCGGTCGGATTTCGCGTTCGATGGGCCTTCAAACAAATCTAGGCCGTACAGAGTGTAGAGACCTACCGCTAGCCTTCGTTGGATAACTGTAATTACTACGCGAGTTTCACAAATGTAACTTAAATGATTAGCGTCAAATTACATGACGGTCACAAATAATGTTATGACGTGTCTGTTTTGACTGAAAAAGGGAGGGGGGAAAGGTAGATGCGAATAAACGCTCTCCAGCTACGTTTAGTCTTTAGTTCTTAATATTAAAGAGTGGCCCTATACATTTCATACAATTTTACCCAGCCAGGCAGATATATATATAGAGTTTAACCAGCTCTGTCAAATATAGTGAAAGCTTTGTTTGCGACTTATCTAGACAGCATTGTAGCTTTGCGTATGGTAATTCCGAAATCGAATCGCTGACGCTTTAACGCATCGTATAATTTATCCTCAGCGTCGTTAATTTGCGTCGTTCGAAACACCCGCCTGAATACCATAAGAAACTAGCGCCCCACAGCGGGCAGTGCCTGAGGCTACGTCCGCTCGGCGAGACGACATTGCACGCGCCGTTTTCAAACAGAGGTATCCGCCGATTGTGAAAAATGAAACGATGTTAGAGGCTTTAAGCGTTTCCCCCTCAGAAAAAAAAAAAACTTCACAATACTACTTTGAGACTAGCCCGAAAACCAAGCGATGGAGGTGACAATTCTAGGGCCTTTAGTGACAATAGTCCTCGCTGGTTGCCAGTCGAGGCATTGTGCGCGCCCCGCAAATGTTCTCTGACGACAACAATACTTGCTTGACCTTTGCAACGTCCCGGGATGATCCCCTGTCTACGTCAAACCACGGAAAATGTCGATTGCACCAAAATAGTTGCACGACCACACGCCCTCACTTTCACTAATAATCGGTCAGCAGGAGGGCCCCCGCGTGGAGGACTCTCATCTGGAGTTTCTAAAGTTGGTGTCAGGGGTCCTTTGAATGTGGGGATCATATGCTAATCTATATTCAACCGTAATGAAAACCAGCAGATTAAGGCAGTGTCAAAGAAACAAGCCCTCGAAACGCTTTCTTTAATTCAATCTATATTCAAGTCACGGTACTACGAGGCCTGTCATAATGTCAACACTGCGTTCTACTGCTCATTAATTCTTTTCTTCGATCTTCTTATTTTCGACACTTGTTACGAAGAAGGAAAGTGAATCGAAAATTCTATACAGAATATGGCAGGCTTTTCATTTCATATTCAACGGGTTTCGTCAAACCCAGATCAGCATACGCAAAGATTAAGGACCATAGTCGCATTACAACGCGAACAAAGCACAAGTACGCCTTGAGGCAGCGAAAGCAGCGTGTTCTCAACAGCTGAGCCACAATATTTTCTTCTTTGTTCTCCAGTCAAGCCAGAGGCCCACTATCTGATGTCCGCTAAATCCCCCCATCATCGTTTTTGTCCACATGTAGACACGGGTCAATATTACACCGGTTTGTTCACTTTTTTTTATTTCTCCCCATAGACACCATAAAAGCGTAGGAAATGAAAAGTTGAAGTTGTTCGAGAATAAAGACAATATGTACTGTAGCGATCACTACTTTGCAGTACCAAATTGATGGAAGCGAAAAAGCTAGAGGTATCTGTAGTGTGCGATGTCGCCAGATCAAAATTTCCGGAGCCTTCCACTACAAACGTTATACCCCGTATATTATTATGTACAGTATCACAGAAAAAAAAAAAAGTCCATTCTTTCCGTGAGAAAAGGCTCGATAAGCAGAAGTGCGAACAGGTCCAACTGAAGCTCCCGCTTGTCGCGACGTGACCTTTTTTTTTAAGTGTGAATACACTTTATAAGCGATCCCAAACCATCCACCGCCGTCGGCGGCGTCCGCAGTCTTCTCTCTATCTTTAAAAAAAAGAGGACTTGGCGGGCCGCAGCGCGACGGTCTACCGAATAAGCCACGGACGCGACGCTCTGATATCGGTGTTAGTAACGCGCCTTATACCCCCTCCCCCTTTGCTCGCTCCTCTGCTCTCCTCGCTCGCTGCAACTGCGCGCGCACCCCTCTCTCTCGCGCGCCCGCCTTCTCTCTCAGTCTCCCGTCGAGAGCGGGTCGTGCGATGGATGTAATGGTTCCTGGGAATCGCAATTTGATCACACGGGGGAGTTTACGTTAACTCACTGGCGAATGCCAACGGATTTTAACTTTACTCCCCCTCATAGCATCACCCCGTGCATTCGCACTTAACCATGTTCACCCTCGGGGAAATGCTTGGGAGTTTTTTTCAATTGTGCTCACTCATGTGCGGCAAAGTCGCAAATTGTCGATTTCAAGCTGTCGAAAAGCGTCAATTTCGAATAAGTCGCTCGAAGCAGGATTTCACAGTTTCTCGACAGAGTTGAAGCCAGAGCAGTCATCTTTAGGCCAAAAGCGGCCACTATTGATTTCAGCGCCCACATTCGAGGGTATTTGATAATGAATGTTGTGGTTTCGCGCGTCGAAATTGCGATATAAGGCACGCCGTAGTTAAGGACTACGGATTTTGGCCGAGAATTTCGGCCTCCTTCGAAAATGCGGTCAGCGCTGCCGGGTTTCGACCCCGTGACCTTCGGTTTAGCAGTCGATATACCATAACCTGTAAACCTCCGTGTTGGGTGATGAAATATTCGCCTCGATTACGCCACTTCCGCACTAATCGAGAAATCATTGGTGCTGTTTTACGTTTCAAAACCACGATATGATTGTGCACGAGGTACACGCCTGTTTTGAGTTCGACCGACTAGGCCCAAAAATCTAAGCACACGGTCATTGGCACAAAGGCAGAGGAGTCTCCATGAAATTTTTCAGTTTTGCGAGAGTATATGTGCAAGCACATATATAAACACAAGCACGTACATAAAGAATGGTTGAACATGTCTCCCGCCACCCCACCCCCCCCCCCTCAAAAAAAAAAAAAAAGAAGTCTGGCTGGCACAAAGGTGTTTCTTGCATTTCGCCCACATTGTAATGCAGTCGCCGTATATCCTAGAGAATAGAATCCGCGCCTTCGATCTAACCACCCAACGTGCTGAGCTGTACACCACGACGGGCCAATTCCGGGAGTCGTCGGTGAACATGAGCCCTCGGTTTACATAGTTTCGAACTCCCGTATAATTTATAGCGCATCTGATGTGGTACAGACGATTCTACCCTCGTAGGTCTTCTGTGATTCTACCTAATACATACGGGCACCGCGACCTTGAGGTGATCAACGAATGTTTTCCTTTTTATATATATCGCGACGTCAAAGGATAAATCAGGAAACGTGGAATGCACCAACCCAAGCATTTTCATGCGTGTTCGTCACGGTGAAAACGGTATGGTTAAAAACCCAATACGGTGCCACCTAAACCGATCCGTAAAGTAGTCAACGGTCTGCGCGAATTCTCCCGGAGATGAAGATCTGCGTTGGGGCGGGAAAAGTCCTGCGTCTACACGACAACATATGTCGGCCGAGTTGGAAAGTGCGCGGAGGCTGAAGCGCTATCGATGCTACGTGGTCAAACTTTCAAGAATCTTCTCGCAGGCGGTGTATAGGAAAGGAACTTCCGCATTCTCGATCGTCGTCTCCGCTACTCGGGTCTTCGGACGAAGAACATAGATGTACGAACTGATGCGCCACCACCAGCCGTGGTTGTGGTGTCGCGCTGCTATGGCGTCGGTTCGATTCCCGCGGTCACGCTGGCCGCATTTCGATGGGGAGCAACGAAATGTTCGTTTAGCGAGCATATAAGCGAATAATCGTGGCTCCACTAAGAAGGAGGAGGATGGATATTAAATGAACCAGCCACGATGACATATGGTGCTCGACCGCGCCAACCCGAAGGTCCCAGGATCGAATCCCGGCCGATGCGTCCACGTTTCAATGGAGGCGAAACGCTAGCGGCTCGTGCTCTTGGAAGCTGGTTGTAAGCCAGACAAGTTTTGTGAAGCCCTCCACTACGACGTCTCATAATCAGTTTTGCGACGTTGATTTGATTTGTGCATGTGGTTTAACGTCCCAAAACCACCACATGATTATGAGAGACGCCGTAGTGGAGGGCTTCGGAAATTTAGACCACCTGGGGTTCTTTAACGTGCACCCAAATCTGAGCACACGGGCCTACAACGTTTCCGCCTCCATCGGAAATGCAGCCGCCGCAGCCAGGATTCGATCCCGCGATCTGCGGGTCAGCAGCCGAGTACCTTTGCCACTAGACCACCTCGGCGGGGCGGTTTTGTGACGTTGAAGCCCAGATATTATTGAACATTAAAGGAACACTGAAATGAAACATTAGGCCAGTTTAGACGTACAAGTTATTCTTAAACTCTCTTTTCGTTAGTTTCGCCTTGATAGGTTAATTAGGTGCAGAAACAATAAAGGTGAAATTTTTTTTTAATTTCGCGCGCAAACTGCAGCGCGTCGCGTGCAAATAACCGTGGCGTCACGATTTTCAGTCTGAGGCGCTAGCAGACGCCGTCAAAATTTCTGACGTCACGGCGAGCTGGTGCGGGAACATCGAGGCGACCTGTACATTGATGTCGCGCATTTTTAGGCGCGAAGCACTCTTGGGCCGACGCCCGTCCATCCACTGAGTCCGGAAGACGCGTAAAGGTGACACACATACATACAAAAAAAAAAAAGCTTATTAAGGATGGACAAATATGTAGACATTATGGGCCTACCTTTGTCGTCGACTCTCACGTAGTCGAAACATGTGTGTTCATATAAAAATAAACAAAAAGGTTCACAATAGATAGACATCTAGAGTAATTGTGACGCAGTAATATAAAACATCCACAAGCACAGATCCTCAATACTATTGGGCGACTTTAAAGTAGAAATTATGGACCTGCCATTGTCGTCTCGGTTAACGTGCGGTTACTCACCCATACATACGATACCCAGAACTTCGCCCCGTGATTTACCTCGTAAAAATGAGTGATTTTTTTTCTCTTATCAAGCGTTTTCTTGCGGTAAAGATGACGCTCCCGGTACTGCGAAATTCTAATTTACCAATTCAAAAAATATCGTTTTCTCTTTAGAATCCCTTCGAGAGAACGTAATGGCTGTGGGTTTTCCGAACCAAAAAAATTGCCCGCAGCTTCCCTCGGGGGAACACTGAGGAGGATGCGGAGCATATAATTGGTTAACGGGGTGTTAAAGTGCGACTTACTTGGGTCGATGGCTAAATTGGTTAACGTGGTTGTAGGAGGGGGTGTTAAATGAGTGAACACGTACACACGTATGCGAAAGGGCGGCGCTGGTCGAAGGGACGTCGATCATTGTGTTTGTGGATTCGTTGGAATTCATTTCACCGCGACCTTGGACGTCGACGCGCCGTACAAACCAACCGACGAGCGGCAACTGAGCGAGCGAGCGCCGACCTTGAGTATATATACAGCTCGACGGCGCATGCACTGTCAGCTGTTGAATGTTCTCGAAGCGCGACGCCACATGCGCGTCCACTGGAGAATCAGGAGAATTGTAGATGTCGAACGCGGTGTGTAGAGGAGGAAGGGTGCACAGATGGTGGAGGAGTGAAGCACGCGCGGTGTGTAGAGGAGGAAGGGATGCACAGATGGTGGAAGAGTGGGCGACGGCGCGACGGCGCATGCGCGCGCGTCAGCTGTCGAATGTTCGAGAAGCGGTGCGGACGGCGCGGACGGCGCACTACAAGGCGCGAGTATAAGATGCTTCCGCATCTAAAACACGATAAGAGGACGTCATAGTGGACGGCTCCCAAAATTAGGACCAACCGAGGGCGTAATCTTGCCCATAATAATAAGATTATGTGTATCTAAATCTAACTACAAGTGCACGGACCTCTAGCAAGTAAAGAGAACCGTGCACGAACTTTTATTAAATATGTCTCCCTTCAAGCAAAGCCTATGGCATCACCCCCTCCCCCTCCCCGCCTCCCTTCAGTGCCTGTCGTCACTGTGAGGAGTGTGAGTGGGACTAGAGTACTGCATGCGCCCGGGCCGGCCCGAAAACCCGCGGGCCGGGCCAGGTAAGCGCTAGTTGGATCAGGCCGGGCTCGGGCCTGGGAGCTTCGGGCCCGAACCTGTTTCAGGCCCGAATCAGGCTTGGGTCTCATACGTATCGGTATAACGACATGGGTACGCTGTTTCACCTTGGTTTGTGGGGTTTAACGTAGCGATGTGACACTATTTAAAACACTGCATATGAGGGCTTTGGCTGATTTAGCACACTTTAAGCCTATTAGCCTACACGGTAATTGCACAGTACACAACGCCTTTTGCTCCGTCGGCATGCTACACGTTATTTTAAGAAATCTTAATATGACTTTACACCATTGAGTAAAAAATGCTCTTGAGTACCGTGTAAGGAAATATTTACCAGGTGGTATTGCTGCAAGAGTAACGATATATTGCCTAGAGTAGTGTATATATTATGTACGCGTAGTTCGGGAAACATTCCGAGTATGCAGCTAAGTTCTCACGCCTATACCGCTCCTGTTTCCAGCTGAGTGACGGCGTAGACCGGTATACGCAGCTAGTGAGTCATTAATATATCAGGAGCTATTTTTCGTGCACTAGAAATGCATGATGTCAAGTGACTCATCTCAGGCGCGCCTATCGATGCCAATGTTGCCGATTTGTTGTGCTAGCGAGGCAGCTTCATATATGTAGCATCTGGTAATTAGCAAATAATACTTAACTTGCATTCCGATTGTATAGAGCACATTTTTTGGGTTGTTTTTACGGCCTCCTTCGTTTTTGCCATATCTTGTCACTTATTTACTAATTTGCGAAAGCGCATGGCGCTAATGAACGTAAAGACTCTCCCGCAGCTAAAGTGAGTAAAAAATATTTAGAAAGGTGATGATTGTGATGATGATTTGCTGCAGTATCCTTTGTAACGAAGAGGTACACTGTCACGGCTGTATCGATAAATTCTATTGCATTCAGTTCTAAAGGCTCCAGTGACAACCCATGCTGAGGATTTTTTTTTTCAATTCTTTGAAGCTTCTTCCCCTAGCTTATACCGTTTTTTTATGTATCAAAGAAAAGCAAAACGCATCAAAAGTGGCGACAGGATCCCTGTCTCTTGTAAAATATCAACGTAGACAGATTGTACGTGCTTAGCTAATCTGTGCTTGGTGTCCGCAGAGATCCAACTTGCGTGCCTCGCATATAGTTTCGAAAATAGTCGCTACATTATCAAGACATGAAGGGGGCGGCGTGCACTGGATGCCGTATGTTTGTTAAAAATTCTAATACCTGTCGCTTTGCTCGGCGAAGTGTGTCTGGCGGACATGTGGCTTCATTTGAGAATCATTTCTTTTCGTGCTTCAGGAACCATTAGCCTGTCTGTCTGTCTGTCTGTCTATCTATCTATCTATCTATCTATCTATCTATCTATCTATCTATCTATCTATCTATCTCTTACGCCTGACTGCTCGCGGGATGACCTAATACACTTAGGGTAACGCGAAATGAGTACGGGATTAGTAAGATCGTGAGAGAGGCCTTTGCCCAGCAGTGGGAGTAGCCAGGCTGATGGTGATGATTAACAATTAGACATTCCCAAACTATACCCAATTACGCAACATTAAAGCGATACCACCTCCACCCCCCCATTATGCAATGCATTTACTTGAGCTCTCCACCTGAGAAAATACGGGTGGGAATATTTTATTTCAACTTTATAGTATAAATGTCTGACATTTTCTTTCACTTTATTTGGGTATTATACTCTGCGGTCTTTCTTTGAAATGCAAAAAAACAACGTAGCGTGGTTAGCCCTGCGAAGATGAGAGAACCAGCTACGACTCCTATTTGAAATTGACATTGCTCTAAAATTATTTCCCAAAAAGTGTTACAAGTGTAATCATC